>NW_020538482.1:0-33290 GCF_003426905.1 Ctenocephalides felis
TAATAATATTATAATAGCTGATTGCTATGTATTTATTTATTATTATAAAATTTAACATTACCTTTTATAACTATATATTCTTATTTTCTTATCTTTGAAAAAATGGAGGAAATATTCCTCCACGTTTTCCCTGCCTTCATAAATAACGGGCAGGAGCGACAACACACGCTCCTCCTTTTGATACATCAATTTTATTGTGTCGAAGCATAATCCAACCGCCTTCATTTTGTAACCTATTATATAAAAAAAACTTATAATGAAAAATCCCTTAACTATACCAATATATACATGTATGTATATATATATATATATATATATATATATATATATTCATATTATGTATATATATATATATATATATATATATATATATATAAATATATACCTTGGTTATGCTCCGACACCCCACACAACAATACTGTGTGTCCAAGAAAGGAAGTCACCGATGTCACATCTCCTAATTTTATTGGTCTTGATTTTGCATTCGAGCTATAATAATGAAAATGTTCTAATTATACACATGTCCTGAAGAATAAAAGTGGATTTAATTTTCTTACACAAGCCTGTCCTCCCAATATGACTCTGTATGGCAATCTGTTATATCAGCAGCACCTCTTCTTTGGGTATTTCACTCACCAGAGTGAAATTCCTCAAAGCTGCCCCCATTTTATTTAAGAATGCTAGAAAAATAAAACTATGATAATAGAAACGAAGAAATAGTTTCAAATAAAATTATATATGTAATTTTAATAATACGCTATACATATCAATAAAAATCATGAATTTTTGTAAAAAAATATTATAATTTCTTAAAAAATATTAAAAATACAAAAGTTAGAAAAAGCTAAACGTACTTACAATTTTCTTATTCCAGTGTAAAAAGAGACTTTTTAAAAAATTCATGTTTTTTTGGTTGTTATGCCCGATTATTGAACACTATATTAACTATTATTCACCCTTTATATATATATATATATAGTATATAATATATATATATATATATATATATATAATATATAATATATCTATATATATATATATATATAATATATATATATATATATAGAATTTTATGATATGAGTGGAACGAATATTAATTGTTTAATATGAACAAAACAGCACTCAGATTTGTTTAACACAACTTTATTTTATGATTACAGACGTTTCGAGACCATGGTGTGTCTCATCTTCAGTGTAATTTCAAAAACAGTTACTTATATACTACACATTCTTTAATAATTTATTTAAATTTCATTTAATTTTTGGTATACAAAAAACACCAACTATTCCTTGCAATGCTTGACACCGTACTAAAGAAACATATAACACTTACAGAAATATTCTAAACAAATTTGAAGTACTTATATAGATGGAGACAGAGAGGGTATCATTATAATGTAAACAGAAGGAGTGCTATCGCATACAAAATCGATAAAAATGAAAAAACAAATTAATTTATTGAAAAGAATAAGATAAATGAAAAAATTTATAAATTATTAATGATGTTTATATAAGTGTCATGTAAAATATTTGTGTCGGTTCTTAGATTTATGCTATTGTTAGTCCGAACTATTAACATTGATTCTGCCATGCTCCGTTTAAATAAGTCTTTCTCATGGAATAAAATTTGGGGATTGTCAAAATCAAACTTATGGTTGTTGATATTAGCATGATCCACAAGTGTACTTTTAAATTTTTTATTATCTATTTTTTTTTTTTAAATTTTTTTTAAAAATTTATTATCTAATTTTTTTTTTAAAAATAGATAATAAAAAATTTAAAAGTACACTTGTGGATCATGCTAATATCAAGTATCAACAACCATAAGTTTGATTTTGACAATCCCCAAATTTTATTCCATGAGAAAGACTTATTTAAACGGAGCATGGCAGAATCAATGTTAATAGTTCGGACTAACAATAGCATAAATCTAAGAACCGACACAAATATTTTACATGCCACTTATATAAACATCATTAATAATTTATAAATTTTTTCATTTATCTTATTCTTTTCAATAAATTAATTTGTTTTTTCATTTTTATCGATTTTGTATGCGATAGCACTCCTTCTGTTTACATTATAATGATACCCTCTCTGTCTCCATCTATATAAGTACTTCAAATTTGTTTAGAATATTTCTGTAAGTGTTATATGTTTCTTTAGTACGGTGTCAAGCATTGTGCAAGGAATAGTTGGTGTTTTTTGTATACCAAAAATTAAATGAAATTTAAATAAATTATTAAAGAATGTGTAGTATATAAGCAACTGTTTTTGAAATTACACTGAAGATGAGACACACCATGGTCTCGAAACGTCTGTAATCATAAAATAAAGTTGTGTTAAACAAATCTGAGTGCTGTTTTGTTCATATTAAACAATTAATATATATATATATATATATATATATATATATATATAATATAATATAATAAAATAGAATAAATTACCAATATCTTCCATAACTGATGCCATTTTATCACTCTGCTACAACAGCACTGTTCTAATTGTACTGTTCACTTTGCGCCCTTGATTGCAAATGAACTCAAAGGGACGTTTACCCGATTTATATACGCGAAGGTGGTGCGTCCACACCTAACGAACGGACACGAACGAATATAATGAATAATATGCGTAGATTAAAAATTATAATATAAAACTGATCCGTAATATAAAACTAATCGGTATCATTTCCAACTATTATCTTTTCAATGTGCATTCATTAATTATTGTAATTTCATTTTATTTCAATACATTAAATATTGTAATTGCTAGGCTATGAATTTAATACAGCAATAATCTTTTATTGGGGATATTTTTAGCTACATCATTTTTCTCAATACAGGTTTCAGGATCACAAGATCCTGATTCCCAAACTAAGTTGTATAAAATTTATGTAGTTTCGCTTTCCAGTTCATGTAGTCTTTAAGCGCTCTGGGTATTCTCGAAAATTCTGCTGGAATGTGAGCTTTAAATTTTAGTAAATATTCGCTCACTGTATCCCTGGTTTTGTCATCTAATTTGACGTTTCTCGTTCCTTTTACCCAGAGCCTTAAAAGTCTCTTGGTGACACCTAGGCAGACAATATGCATGTAGTCGAGTGCTATTTGAGATACCATTCCGATATTTAATTCCTCCAAAAGGGAGTCACCTGTGTGATGTACTGGGTTCGTCCTCATGCGAAAAGATTTATCTGTTCGAAGATCTGAAAATGTGTTATTTAAAATGACATGGGTTGAAAACTCTTCTCTTTGAATACATTTGGAGCAGTTTTCATAACCCGCATGCCCAGTTGTCTTTGTAATCAACGCACGCGCAGGACTAACACATATTATTACAATTTCTATTGAGACAAATTAAACCATGTTGTAACACTTTCATTTCTTCCACGAAAGGCTTACAATATCCAGCGGTTGTGTCATACACTGCATCGTAATGTTGTTTCTCTGAAACAGATTTCCTAGCTCGCACTTCAAAGGTAATTCTGGAATATCATCCGCTTCTTCTTCAATATTAAAATAGTCAGAAACATGTGGAAGCGGAATACAAAGCGCTTCATCTTGTCAATACTAGCAGAAGCGCTTTTATCTTGGGAGTCTTGACATGCAATGTCATGATAATTGCAATTATCCATGGATTGCACCTCTTCAACACTTTCACTAATGTAAAAGCTGCTAGCACAGTTGACGGTGCTACTGTTAGTGCTCGAATCATTATTGTCAGCTGAACGCCTTACCTAAGATTTGTGATTGTTTTTGCATTATTAATCATTACAACGTGAAGTTAATTTGAAAGGATTTGGGTGCGTAGGTTTGTGCAACTGATTTGTGTTTAGGCAACATTGTTCTATTCTGTGCCTGTTCATTACTTGTTGTAATGCCATCAGCGTGGAATCAATTTAAAATAGCAACACAAATTAAACACAGAATAAAATGTTATACATTTATTGACTTCTAAAAATTATATACGAGGTTAGAAAAATATAGGTCCTTGTTCTATAACGGCCGTGAATGGAGAGAGCGAACACTCCTAGCTCGCTTGAGATCCTTACTTTCCTGTATTGCTAGATAGGGTACATAACCAACTTAATCTTGGTTAGCCTGACCTGATAGTTCCGTTAATAATGCGTTAATACTTGCTAGTTTCGTTAATATGACAGAAGCATTGATGTCCTAATAATTGCCAGATGGCATAACACCATCCCCCTTAGATAGATTATGGTGCCAAACTATATTCTTAAAAAATTAGATTACATTGGAAATTCAAATTTACAATAGTATCAAAACATTCAGAAAATTCTTTAACAAGTATTCGAATCCAATTGAAGGAAACTAAGGACTAAGATAAAACATAACATTCTTAAAACATTTAAACATAAAATTAGAAAGTTTGATTGGAAATGGTCCTAATTCTAAGTAAGTAATATAAACATATAAATGAAATTGGGAACTAACAAGCATCTTAAATATAGCATAGTAAAAGATAAAACTTAGTGCATTGCTTAATAAACAATGTTACAATAGTTTATCATATTTCAAAGGGTTTAATTCTATTAACGTGGACTTAAACTGATTTCGGATCACACAACAAAGTATAGTTTACTGGAGAATCCTTCGATAATATTTCAAATGGTCCAAGCCATGGCATTATCAATTTACGCATTTTTTCCCTTTTAAAGTTGTTTCATTTTTTAGGAGTACCAAATCTCCAACCTTGAACTCAATTTCTTTTGACTTTTTATCATAATAAATTTTGGAAGATGTCTTAGATGAGATTAAATTTTGTCTTGCAATATCTATGGCTGATTTTATTCTAAACTTAATTTCTTGTGCATAATCATCGAAAGTATAGGGATGAGATTGGGGTTTTGGAAGTGAGGAAGGTAGCTCAGGATTGTAGCCAAAAACTAGTCTAAAAGGACTGAAACCTGTTGATGTGTGTGGTGTTGTGTTATAAGTAAACAAGGCATAAGGCAGCCAATTGTCCCAATCTGACTGATCAATTTGAATAAAACTTCTTAGGTATTCTATTGATGTTCTGTGGGACCGTTCTAAAGCACCGTTCGATTCTGGGTGGTAGGATGTCGTTTGGAGTTTTTCAATTTTTAAAATTTTACAAATAGCTTTAAAAAGTGTACTTAAAAATTGGTGTCCTGGTCAGTCAGGATTTTGAAAGGAATGCATAATGACAAATTATTTCTTCTACGAATGCTCTAGCTAGGGTTGCGGATTCTTGGTTTCTTAAAGGTATTACCCCACTGAATTTAGTTAATAAGTCTTGGAAAGTGAGTATGTATTTATTTTCATTCGCAGTAATAGTTAGAGGTCCAACTATGTCTAATGCACATTTTTCAAATGGCTTTACAGGTGTATCTGTAATAACCATAGGGTATTTACATAGCCTTTTCAAATGCTCATTTTTCAAAAGGCTTTACAGGTGTATCTGTAATAACCATAGGGTATTTACATAGCCCTTTTTGCATAGCTTGTTCCTTTGACAAACATCACAAGTTTTAACAAAATTTCTTAAATTTTTCTTTAATTTAGGCCACTGGTATTTGATAGATATACGTTTTAGGGTACGCTTATAACCCTGATGGCCTCCTATTGGTGTATTATGATATTCGTTTAAAATTCTTAATTTATCCTCTCGAGTAAGAAGATCTAATGGACGTTTGTAAATTAAAATTTTAATATTATAATTTTTAAATACATATTTAAACTTACTACGAATTTCACATTCATCAAGTTTGTCATCTGTCGCTAAAGTAGGTAATGATATTTCTTCTATATTATGTTCTACGCATAATTCCCTAAGCTTAATTAATGTCCTAAATATAATTTCTAAATTACTTATGTCTGGTTGCCTGAATTTAGTCACTAAATAAAATACAAAATCGCTATTATTATAATTAACATGTGTACATCTCTTACTTGTTTTCCCTGAGCTATTAATTCGTTAATCCTATTAAAATGGCTCTTAAAGTTATTAAAAAATACGCTATCGCTATTAAAATTTTGAGGACTAACTATGCAAACGGATTTTTTATCTACAAACGAAAAATCTTCATTAAATTCTTTAACATTATCATTAATTACTATACTATTACTTAAACTGTCTTTAAAATTTTGGTAGGTATCGTCGCCCGTTATGTGATAAAACCTACTTAAGGCATCAGCATTCGTATTAGCTGATCCTTTTTATACACTATTTCGTAATCATGTTCTTCTAACTTAATTCGCCATCTCATTAGTCTAGAACCTGAGTCTTTTAAATTCATTAGCCAAACTAACGGTTTGTGATCTGTAATTATATAAAATCGAACTTCATAAATATATGTTCTAAAATGCCTTACGGCCCACACGATTGCTAATAGTTCCTTTTCAATAGTCGAATAATTCTCTTCTGCCTTATTTAAAGTTCGACCATTGCGAATGTCCTTGGGACAAAATCGCCCCGAATGCTTTTCCGGAAGCATCTGTAGTAATATTGAAAGAAGCTTGAAAATTCGGATACTGTAATATAGGAGCAGTAGTCAAAAGATTTTTGAGAGTTATAAATGCATCCTGTTGAGCTGAAGACTAAATAAAATTAACATGTTTTTTTTAAAGTTTAGAATGAATCTACGATAGTATCCAGCTAAACCTAAGAATGACTTAATATCCTTTGAATTTCTTGGGATTGGGAAATTAATTACTGAATCTATTTTGATAGGATCGGGTTTGATACCAGTAGGTGTAATTATGTGACCTAAATAGTATACCTCCTTATAGAAAAAATTACATTTTTGCGGTTGTATGCGCAAATTACTAGCTCGTAGCCTTTCTAAAACTTCGCATATCCGTTTGTAATGTTCCTCTAACGTATTGGAATAAATGACGATATCGTCCAAATAAACGAAACACTTTGCAAACCAGACAAAACGGAATTCATAAGGCGTTGGAATGTCGCAGGGGCATTCTTTAGACCATATGGCATACGTTTGTATTGAAAGAAGACTGAGTTGAAAGAGCTGTCTTCTGTTTGTCACTCTCATTCATTGGAATCTGGTGAAAACCAGAAGCCAAATCAAGAGTAGAAAAATACTTCGAATTCCCTAATTGATCGAAAATATCAGAGATATTCGGCAAGGTAAAGGAATCTCCTACAGTAACTTCATTCAACTTTCTGAAATCAACTACAAGTCGCCACTTCAATGTGCCAGAGTCAGATTTTTTGGGCACCGAGAGTAAAAGCGCATTCCACGGACTATTACTTGGCTCAATAATATCGTTATTTAACAAATCTGAAACTTGATTACTTATTTCTTTCTTATGACAATCTGGTAAACGGTAAGGTTTTATATTTATAGGTGGGACATGTAGAGGAGTATTAATATTATATTCTACTGACGAAGTAAAAGGGAGCGTATCACCATCTACATAAGAAATATCATTATAACTTGAACAGATTCTATGTAAGTAATTACTTTCAGTCTCATTCAAAAGATCTGATTTTAGAAAATTGAAAATTTTTGGTATTCTGTCTGGATTGAAATTATTCGAAATTTGTCTATGATCTTCAAAAGAAGTGGAATTATCTAAAATTTTTGGTAGAACATTTATCTCGAAAATTGGCGTCTCTAACTCCACTTTACTATCGTTAGAATTGATGATACTAATTAAACAAGAATTATTTAGAGGTGATACTAATGTACTGGCTACAAAAATTCCTTTACTTATTTCTGATTTCTCAATCACACCTACAAAATTTGAATTTGTATTTATACGCACTACCGTTTCAGAACGTGGATTTAAATTAACAGAACTTAATTTTAGAGGCATTTGCGTTTTATTACTAAATTTTACACTAGATTCTGCAATATTAATCGATCCACCAAACTCTTGTTAGAAATCCATACCTAATATTCCATCGCTTTTAATAGGTAAACTATCCCTAACTATATGAAAATTATGCTTAACTACGCAGTCCCCTAATCTAAATCTAAATTGAGCCTTACCAATAGTAGTAACATCTGTACCTGATACTCCAGTTAATCTTAACTTATCTTCAAATTTATCTTTAATATCTACATCATCTATTACCTTGTAAATCTTAACTAAGCTAATTTCTGCACCCGTGTCTACTAATAAATTAATTCTACTATCCACAATATCTGGAGACTAAGTTTATGAATGCTAAATTACTGATCTTTTTTTTAAACATGATAAATGAGCTTCTTTATAAGCACTTGCCTTACTAGTACCAGGTTCTGGTTGTTTTGTCTTATCTACTACATTAATTTTAGATTTATTCTGCTCAACGTATATACGCTTTCTACAATGCCTAATTATATGTCCTATCTTCTTACAATAATTACATGATATTTCTGGTTCAATAAATTATGGGCCCTGTTTCGGCACAAAGGTATAAGGACGTGAAATTTCTGGTGCTTTAAAATTAAAAGAATTGGCTAAAGCTTCTTCCTCTTTAGCCGCCTCTGCAGCTTCTTTGAAAGTTTGAAGATTCTTAGATTTTACTAAATATTTTAATGTTGGGTGAAGCTCTTCTTAAAAAACGTGTAAAGCTTGATTATGTAAAAGCTCATTACAATAGTCACTAGCAGCCGGATTTTTACTTCGCTTTACGGTAGCATCAATTAAATCTATAAGAATTTTTTCTAGTCTTAATTCAAAATCTTGTACACTTTCACGAGAGCTTTGTTTGCATTGATCGAACTGAACTTGTAAGGATGACACAGATTTTCGCTCTAAGTATAAATTCTGAAGGGTGGACTGAAGGTCCTCAAAACTAGAATTTTTTTTATATTGAACAGCCTGTAAAGCTTGACCCTCTAACTTTACGTGCGTAATGTAGTTTTATAAATTAGTGTTATTACTTTCTTCAATTTGCTCAAAAACAAAGGAACACGTTCTTAAAAATGTTGGAAGCTGTGATGGATCGCTTCCATCAAAACACTTAATCATTGATCTAGCTTCAGAAAGGGACAAGTAAGCCATTGTATGGTTTCTATCGACACAGAGAGGAATGGAAGGGTGTGAACTGTGAATTGGTAACGGATGAGTACACAAGAAATATTGATTTGATTACTAAAAATTGAGTCTAAAAGGTTAAGAGAATTTGCTGAATACTCTCTGTTGTGGTAGTCCGAAACCAGTAGTAGCCCTTCTGCTGTCTGACATATATTCTGATATATCAGTCTGAGATATATATATATATATATATATATATATATATATATATATATATATATACGAGGTCTGTTCAAAAAGTACCCGGAATTACTAATAATTAAATTTCGCGGGTCTGGAGTGTCTGATTGTCAAAATTTTTTTTTATTGTGTTGGTATACATGCCCCTAAAGTATGATGAAATTTTCAGCTATATTCACTGTTTACTTTGTCTGTGGTAGTCGCTAAGGTTCGACGTGTTTTTCTGAGCTCGGCGATTTTTACAATGGAAGAATTGAAAAGTCAAAGAATTTGTATTAAATTTTGCGTAAAAAATGAAGTAAAGTGTTGCAAAGTGCAAAAATTCACCAGATATGGCTCCGTGTGACTTTTTCCTATTCCCAAAGTTGAAGAGACCCATGAAAGGACGGCGGTTTTCCTCGATTGAAGAAAATCGCTGAGAGTGCTCAAGGACATATCAAAAAGTGAATATCAAGGGTGCTTCGAAAATTGGAAAAAACGCTGGCATAAGTGTATTATATCTGGGGGGGACTACTTTGAAGGGGACCACATTAATGTAGACGAATAAATAAATATTTTTTTGAAAAAACGAAAATTCCGGGTACTTTTTGAACAGACCATGTATATCCCTAAATTACACAAAAAGATTAGTACTGCAAATTCTTAAATCTTATATAATCTAAAACAAAATTTCAAACTATAAAGATACAAAATTCAATTTTGTGAAAATACTACTCAGCCAATAAATTCTTAAATTTCAATATAAAATTATATATAAATTTGATATGAAACCTCGTAATTTAAATTCTAGAATTTATAATTTCTATAGTTCTGTAATTTATATTCTAAAATTTTCTGTAATTCTGTAATTTATATTCTAAAATTTTTAAAATTCTGTAATTTATATTCTAAAAATTTCTAAAATTCTGTAATTTATATTCTAAAAATTTCTAAAATTCTGTAATTTATATTCTAAAATTTCCTGAATTTATAATATCTAAAATTTTCTGTAAATTTTTATTCTAAAATTTTCTGTAATTTAAAATATCTAAAATTTTCTGCATAATATCTAAACTTTGGATTCTAAAATTTTCCAATTTTTTTTAAAATTAAGAAAGGTTGAGGAAGGATTTCGCCTGAACGACATCTCCGATTTTGGCCGGCTTTATGCCAAAATTTTATATGCTGTGATTGATTAGAAACAGCACAACGAAATAATTTACCTCGTACTGGCAATTTAGTCAATCCATTCACGCTCTCAAATAAACAGTCCATAAAAATAAAAAATTCTCCAGTTCCAAATGTTGTAGAACTTCCATTTGCTTCCAAGTAACCGGAGTTCTGTAAACCATCCTCATTGCGTTGGGAAAAAACTTGAGCTGCCAGGCTGAAATTCATCCGCTTCATCTTATTTTAATCGAGATGATGTTCAGTTAATGAAGAACATTTCCGGAACAATCTGCAATTTGCATCATAGTCATAATAGTTTACAATATCTTACCAGGAAGGCTCATATTCCTTCTCGTCTAAGTATGTAAACTTTACTTTATATTTTGCAAAATTATTGCGCATGCATTTTAATAAATGCGGAGGGTCAAACAACGGAATTATTTCGTGCCCATCAATTTCAAAACTCACTTCGTTCCAGTCAGTCTCTAGTTTTATAATCGTGTTCGGTGTCTTTCAATAACATATTAATAGCTTTACAGTTTGCGGAGTATTGGTCGCAAACTGTGGCTAAATTTTTAAATCAATACTAAATATTTTTCGAGAGATATCAACAATGAGACTTTTTAAATCTGAACTATTGACTCCACCAACTGAAAAGTAAAAAGCAACAGACTGCTTCCATCGATCTTTAATTTGCTTCAACATAAAAACTACTGCATGATCTGCAAGTAAAAGCTTCCTGCCATTTGCCTGTTGTTCAAATCCTATTATATGATCCTTTTTCTGATCATATGATAAATCAGAAGATAAAGATTTCTCGTCGAACATTAATATACAATATTTGCTGCAAATATCTTTTTTGCGAGAGATAGCAGCTTCTAATGATTGTAAAAGCTTATCGTTAATTCCAACATGTAATGGGATATGCGACAGTAAATTTCTTAAAAGTTTGAAGACTCGGCAATATAAATATTTGCCTCCAGAAATAGCAGGTCTTTGGCGACTTTTTATAAAATGTCAATGCGAGAATTTTATCTTCAAATGTGAATTTTCTTCCATTCGGCTTATTTTTGTATGTTATATCAATTGGCATTTTATGACTTGCCCTCAAATTTAACGTCGCTGGAATACAAGAGAATTTTTCAGCACATTTGATGCTCTGCTGAAATTTGTCCCGTAAATTTGTATTTTGTTTATTAATTCTTTGCACCCCTGTATCAAAATTTTTGATGTGTCATACATTTTATGGACTCGGGGTGTCAAGGCATTGCTGCGTTTTTGTTTGACACTCTGCAATAGTTTGTTTTTAAAAATACAAGTAATTAATATTATTGTAATTTTCAAATGCATATACCATTGCGAGAAACTGGTGTTCTTTGTCGCTTAGGGGTGCTCGAATTTATTTCGAATTAAATTTATTAAAATAAAAAAAATTACTCAAAAAAAATCTCACTGTGCATAATTACCTGTGACCGGAATCTCTCTTATATGACAACAGCTCCCTTATGTCTTCCTTCATTTCATTAATTTCATATGATAATTTGGATAGAGTGTTGATGCTACTATCTAACTTGTCCTCTGCGACATATATATTGAGACGAATGAATTTTTTTATTGGAATTTAAAAGATTTTAATAAATAGTTCAAATATATAAATTTTAAATAATGTACCAGTCTCCATATTGGGACTCTCCTCTACTTTTCCATGTTCAATTTCACACACACACATATATATATATATATATATATATATATATATATATATATATATATATATATATATATATTAGGGGGACCGGAAAGTAATGTCGTTTCTGCGCATGCCAATATTTGATTGTCATTTGTCAGCTCATTGTTTAGTTCAGAGGCGTACCAAAGACATTGTGAGACATAGTGATTTCTTTACTTATAGACATTTGAATTACAATTTTTTTTTTGTAATTTTGGGTAAAATGGCAGCCAAATACCAGAAGAGGTACACATCCGGCATTGCATGCTCTTTGAGTTTCGCAAGGGAAATAACGCAACAGTTGCTACCAAAAACATTTGCGATGTTTATCCAAATGCACTGGACATTCGTAAATGCCAAAAGTGGTTTTCCAAGTTCAAATCGGGTAATTTTGATCTTTCCGACTCGTATCGATCAGGAAGACCATTAGCGTTAGACAACGACGTGTTAAGGGCGGAAGTGGAAGCAAATCCGTGTCAGACGATCGAGGAATTGTCAAACAGTCCCAACCAACCTTGGTCGACCATCCAAGAACATTTGAAGCAGATTGGGAAAGTAAGCAGAGCAGGTGTTTGGGTCCCGCATAATCTGTCCGAACAGAATAAGGCTAACCGATCAATCACATGCAACTTATTGCTTCAACGACACAACACAGAAGCGTTTTTTGATCGCTTGATCACAGGAGATGAGAAATGGGTCCTGTATGATAACCCAAAACGCAAAAGGCAGTGGCTCTCTCCAAAAGAAAACCCTCGAAGTACTGCTAAGCCAGGTTTACACCCCAAAAAAGCGCTTTTGTGTGTTTGGTGGAGTATTCGCGGCATTGTTCATTTTGAATTATTGAAATCTGGACAAACTGTTACTGCAGACCTCTACAGAGAACAATTGCAGCGAGTAAATCAATCTTTAATTGAAAAGTGGGCAGCAATTGTCAACCGAAAAGGCGTCATTCTCCAACATGACAATGCAAGACCGCACTGCGCAAAGCGAACTCTAGAAAAAATTAATGAATTGGGGTGGGAGGTGCTGCCTCATCCACCATATTCGCCCGATGTTGCACCATCGGATTTCCACTTATTCCGAGCGCTGCAACACTTTTTAAGTGGCAAAACATTTGCAAATTTGGATGATATCCAAAATGCCATCTCTAGATATTTTGCCGAAAAACCAATTAATTTTTATCGATCAGGGATTGAAAATTTACTCACTGGATGGCAAAAGGTTATTGACAATGATGGGGAATACATCATTGATTAAAAATAAAGACTCGTTAAAAATGTATGTGTTTGTAGTTTAGCGTAAGAAAACGACATTACTTTCCGGTCCCCCTAATATATATATATATATATATATATATATATATATATATATATATATATATCACTTCTGCAATAAATATTAACATGAATGTTTTGTTGAATGCTATGATATAAAGATATTAAATAATATACCTTTCTCTATATTGGGGCTATCCTCTATTTGTTCGTTTTTCTCCTGTTCACCATCAACACAGGATGTGAATTCTGCCCTCGCTTCATATACTTTTATTAGTTTATAATTTGAAGATGTAGCTACACATCTCTTCGTGACAATTTTTGTATTTCACAGTATCAGGAAGGGGCTTACACCACTTAATCATTTTATGAACCTTCAATGGAGAATTATCTATTGGCCATAAATAGTTTGTTTTCTGGGCATTGAGAGCCCACGAACAAGGTATATGTCCACATTTATCACATCCTATGTAGGCTGCGTGTTTGGCGCGAACAATTTCATTATTTGTCCAAAATTCTACTGAAGATAAGTGAGACAATACTCTGATGACAAATTTTTTAATGGAAATCTTATCAAGGTAATACTTGCAATTAAAGTATTACCAGGTTGTAGTACTAGTGGTGCACCATGTAGAGAACTCAAAATCCAAAACATATCAATAGAATACTAGAATTGTAGAAGGCAACATCAAGTTATACATCTTGGATTTAAAGAATATGCAAATATTCTTATTTTCAAATTTTTTATTTCTATTTGGTAGAGTTTTGCATGCCAATCCACTACATAAAAAGCATAGATCGTGTTTTAGTAAATCTAGAAAATTGTTAGAATGTGACATTTTTTTTAATTATTTTTTAAATCGTCCGAATGATATTTAGCTGTTTAGTTACGTGTGCTACTATGTTACATATAATTTTATTTGCTCATGAGTTTCTTATTAAGCGATAATAAATCTAAAAAAAAAACAAACGCGTTAGTAAATCAGTATGTAATGTATTGTAAATTTGTCGGTAGTTTTCTTGATTGTGATTTTTTTCGAAATCAATCAATGTTGTGATAATAAAACTAAATAATGTGTGATTTAGTCTTTGAATATGTAAAATTAGCTAAAATATATAGCAGTCATGAAGAAACTTTATTTGTTGAATGCTAACAAAACAAATTTGGAAATAAAATAAATAATTCAGAAAAGAAAATAAAATTAATAAGAAAATAATAGGAAATGTTAAGATAATAGATTATGGTAAAGGAGTATTATAAGTGGAATGAAACATTATTTCGTACATAAAACGAGAGATAATGGCCGAATTGAAGTAAAAGCACTTTTATTGAGGTTCAACAATAACTAACGATAATATAATAACGAAATTGCGAATCTATTGGAACCAGAACAACTAAGTATTTTTGGAAGTGAAACAAAATAGTGAGCAATATGATTAATATTTACTATCATGACTCATTTATTTCAATATGACAGACGATATGAATATTTGAAGGGAGCATAGGTTTGCTTCTACGTAAAATAACATGAGCATATAACATGTCATGGAAGGAATTAACTTTGATTGAGACAAATGCATAACACGATTATTTAGTGTATAATACACGGTATATCATACACAATTTTTATTTCGATAGTGTCAGTAATTATGATTTATTTATATCACAATTTTCTTGGTCTATTTGTTGAAAAATCACACATGACAATGAAAAAGGAAGTTTGATTTATAATGATCATTGTGATGGCAATGATTTGATGGCTTTATTGTGCCAAACTATTTGAAACATCCAAATAGAAGTTAGTTCCAATCCAGCCAAAGACATTCATGTCTTTACGATTGTGAAGTACTCAAAGTAGTTTTCAACCAAATAGAAGAAACCGCCCTGGATTTACATTATTAATCAAATATCAAATTTGAAGCGGATGCAAAGTATGAATACTTCATACTTTATACTTTAACATTTTTTTAATTTAATTTTGGATCTATTTGGCTATTAGATTATTTTTCTTCGAGGATCAATACCGAATGCTAATAAAATGATATCTATAGTTCAGTCACAGAAGGAATTTTTACACATTTAATAATTTTGAGATATTTAGAAAATGTGCCATCACAATAAATAGTATTAGCTTGAAGATTCTTCATCGCCATGCATAATTAATCAGAAACAGTTTTAATTTGTACGGATTTCTTAATCATGGATCAAATGGTATAACTGACCTTAGTTTAGTCAAAGAAGGAAGTGACATCACAATAAATAATATTCGCTCAAAGGTTCAAATCAAGAGGATTGCTTTAATTTGTACGCAAATCGTAACCATGTATAAAATGCTATAATCCATTGGCAAACGAAGATATTTCAATACTTATATAAATTATTCAAGGTCGTGAAGATTGATTTGTCCAATTCAATTGTGATTGTAAAATCTTGGCACCTTCGACTGACTTAACTGATCTCTGGTAAAAGTTCTTCCAATCTTTACCAAATCACTTATGTATCTACTAAGTTTGTTAAATTGATATAAAAAGGAAATTGAAACATGTTATGCAGCCTGGATATTTAAGAAAAAATAGTATAAAGTAAAATCGATTTGCACTCGAAATCGATATTAAAAATTTGTATTGATATTTGCAAATATTAAGAAATTCTTGAAGAGAATAATCATTTTTTAATGCAATAGGCTACATTTAACTAATTTTAAATATTCAACGATCAACACATGTAACTTGTAGGATAAACTGGTAAGATATAATAAAATTTTCTTTGTTTTTCACTAAACTTACAATTGGAAAACTACAAACGCTTGAATACATTTCTACAATACATTAAATGTGATAACTTTAAAATGAATGTAAAATTATATTGATCATTAATAATATAATTATAGTTACTAATAGCACATACTATCGCTATAATAAAAGTAAACCATGTTTCTTATAATTTTAGTTCCATTTTTTTATTTTGCCACTATATTAAAGCTATACATATTTAATTTAAGATTTATTTTTGAACATACAAGAGACTGCGTATTTTATAATTGGTTAAGTTTTTATTCCTTTACTAGAAACGAAAATACTTCATTTGTATTTTTTAGTTCCATATGCGTTTCAATGTTTGTTATGCTCAAATTTTCGATCCATATTTTATCTAAGTATGCTTTTTCATGTCGTTGCTTGTACCATGTACACTCAAGTTGAATATTTTATTTTTTATATATACGATTTTTAAATTTCGGAAAAAGGAATGTCTTCCACATGTGCACCACTTTTTTTTCAATTTCATTCGAATTTTTGGATAAAAATTTTTCTTTCATTTCACTATTGAATTCTTGGATAAAAAATCGGAGTCTGTCATGCGCTCTAACAAGGTAACCATCAGGTTTACTCTTCTGGGATTTTCATGAAATTTCGCATGGTTGTAGGGTTGATGGTCAAACCGAACACCTTTAAATATTAGAGTCCTATGGGAAGCGGTTTAATTAAAAAAATTAAATAAAAATTGATTAAAACTGCTAAAAACGCGCTAAGCGCTATGTCTACGCGCGTTGCGCTTTGTATCAATGTGTCGAGATAGTCGAGTGGTTTGCGGCGCTTACTCTCAACTTTTTGTTCGAGGCCTAGGCTCACAGTCGCCTAGGTACTACACAAATATCTGAAATTTATAAATAGTGGATATTTATGAAAGCATTCTGAAAATAAATACATTTGCATTGCATATTGATAAAATAAAATAAAACATTTTTTTTATAAATGATATGTATTCAAACTAATATAATGTCAAACATAAATAAACTTCAGGGCTTACAATTTGCTAGATGATATTTATCATAAAAGCATGAAAAACATAAAAATATATTGCAGTGCGCACACTTTAAAAATGCTGCTGTGTTACATAAGAGCAAATTGTAAGCTCTGAAGTTTGATTTTATATTATTTTATATTATTATTTATTTATGTTTGATATTATATTAGTTTAAATACATAACATTTATAAAAAAAAATGTTTTATTTTATTTTATCAATATGCTATGCAAATGTATTTATTTTCAGAATGCTTTCATAAATATCTACTATTTATAAATTTCAGATATTTGTGTAGTACATGTAATAAATTAATAATATTTATTATAATATTAAACCAAATATAGAGGTAAAAATAAATTAAAAAAAAATATTCTGGCGGGATTCGAACTGGCGACTGTGAGCCTAGGCCTCGAACATAGATAAACAAGTATAAATAGATGGCAAACTGGACCGCTTTTCGATTATTTTAATTTTAATTTGCCGCTCCTGCTACAGAGGCGCGACGAGTGTAGCATGAAAATTTACCCCTAGGTTCAATTCTAGATAAATCCAAATGCCTCGAACAAAAAGTTGAGAGTAAGCGCCGCAAACCACTCGGCTATCTCGACACATTGATACAAAGCGCAACGCGCGTAGACATAGCGCTTAGCGCGTTTTTAGCAGTTTTAATCAATTTTTATTTAATTAAACCGCTTCCCATAGGACTCTAATATTTAAAGGTGTTCGGTTTGACCATCAACCCTACAACCATGCGAAGTTTCATGAAAATCCCAGAAGAGTAAACCTGATGGTTACCTTGTAAGTCTCACTATTGTATCTTGTATCTTGAAACCTCGTGGATTTAAGGATCTAGAAAAATGGAAGGCGACAGAGTTTAGATTTTTCATGCTATATGCAGTCCTAAAAACTTGCCCAGAACGCTATATAAAAATTTTCTTAACTTTCATGCTGCTATGAGAATTGTATTGCGATCCTTGCAACTACAGAAAATTAACTAAAGTTGTGTTTTTTTTTGATAAATTAGTCGCGGGCCTGCCAGTGTTTATTTGGCACAGTTTTTACATTTACCTCAAGAACGATTGTTAACAATTGCAAAAAGTAGACTGAAAACGTTATCGAACTAATATCAAACACAACATTATTACTTTATATTTATAGTTATTTATTAATATTCATCACTAATTCAATTATTAATAAGATAAATGTGAAAAATGTGCCAAATAAACACTGGCAGACCCGCGAATAATTTATTAAAAAAAAACACTACTTTCACTAGGTCGACCCAATATCAAACACAACATTATTACTTTATTTATATTCATAGTTATTTATTAATATTCATCACTTATTTAGTTATTAATAAGATAAATGTAAAAACTGTGCCAAATAAACACTGGCAAGCCCGCGACTAATTTATCAAAAAAAAACACAACTTTCAGTATGTCGATCGTTTGGGTATTCTTCGAGAGAACCTCTAATTACTTTTTTTCAACTTTTCAATACAATAATTAATGAATATTCACTTTTTTCAACTTTTTAATACAATAATTGATATATATTTGCAATGATTTGCACTATTTCAACATATCTTCGAACATATTTTGACACTGCAGATTATGTCGGTTGGTATCCATGTACTATGACATATGTAAAAATACTTGATTGTAGACTAAGGATTTTTATGTCAAACAAAGATAATGCGAAATAAATAAAATTTAATTGAATAAATTATTATATTGTAATCATTTTCATAAAAAAATTAGGTTTTAAATGTTGGCCACGCCTTCGCCGATAGGCCACGCCCACGAAACTGTCAAATACCTGGGCCTGCCAGTTGTGAGTCTGCCAATTATATACACGTAATTCTTGATACATAAGCAAACTAGTGCACTCGAATATATGTTTGCATATCACAATTGAATGTTTCAGCGACGTACAATTTATCATTCTTTAAAACACTGAGATAATATTGTTTTCGAAATTAATGTGGATGTTTCGAAGAGCCATTTCTATTTTGTTATCATGCCAGCCTTCGTATAAGGCGCTCCGACGGAACTGATGTTACCGGTATACATATTTTTTTTCGGTTTCTCTAGTGAAACGCATTCTTTTCAACATTTAAAATATTGCTTTGTCCAGCGGCCTGCAGCATTTGCGTCCTAAAAGCATGCTCTTTAATTTATTGATATTGATAACTTTCTATAAACATAGTTCAAAAATGACTCTCACATAGTATTGCACGAATTATTAATTTGGTGTTGAAAGCGATTGTATGCTTTTGAGTATTTTGAACTTTTGGATTAAATGCCCTTTTCCAGCTTCTTGATACATGCCATGAACAAAGTAAATGGTTGTTTGTCGAAGTCATGACAGATGACCATGCATTGTAATACGCAGGTGCATCATCAGACATAAAAGTTAAGGTGGCAATTTTTTTTTTACTTTACTACTATTGAACTACAAATTTTCTCAAAAAATAATTTAAATACAGTCTTGTCTTGCCGATTGGTGAAACAAAATGCTACGGGATAACCTACCCCAAACTCACCAATCACAAGAAGAGTATGCAGGTTAAATCAATAAGAATTTGCTTCATGAGATCTATCTATGCATGTTTTATCATGTCTATATTCATTTAAAATAGTAGCCTGCACTATAGTCATTATGACCATAAAAAGATCATCTTCTTCTAGTACATCATGTTCTACGTTTTATTATTATTATCTATATGGGTAGGGTATGGTAGCACTGCTTTGCATTTTATATTTCGAACATCTTTCTTGGTAAGTATTGAGCCCTCAATGGTAAAATTTCTTCATATGCTGCATTTTGAATACTGATGATAATTTTATTATCCGAAACTCCTGCTATAACTTAATAATAGTGGCGTATTTTCGAAATTTATTCTATAAATTGGGAACAATTTCCCTCATATCTTTCCATGATTCTATGGTGTTGCTTTCTATAGGCGTGACTGGTTTATTTAGATATAAATCTATTTCATCACGTCTTTTATTTCCTTTTTTTCTCTGACGCTATTTTTTATGTAACTGCCAAAAGTCGAAACTATCTGGCGTGGCATCAATATCTAAACTTGTAGTAGAACTGTTCAAACAAATTTGATTTCTCAATGCATTTATTGAATTTGAAGTAGCATTGGTGTTTTCTTTGCGATGTAGTGAAAAGAATCTATTGAAAAATTGATAAGAATAAATAATAATTAAGACACAATCACTATGAATCACTTACTTTCTATTCGTGTCAATCTTTCCATCAAAGCCTCTACATGCAAAGCCTCTGTCTGAGTGCCTTGATCAACAGTGTGTTGTTCTATAGTTATGGCCTGCTTCTTCCTTGCCATCTGCCGGTAATCTAAGATTGAATTAAATTTTGTGTCGGCTGCAAGAACATTAGTCAAATATATTCATTTTAATATGATACAAAAAATTTTATGAAAGTAACTATTTACAATAATCTTCCTTTTCCTGAATCTCATCTTCAAACACCCTTTTGGTCCTCTTAAGGTGACCCCTTCCTCGCGGCTCATCACTTTGAGAAGCTTCACTATGCCGTTGCCGCTCTTCTGGCTTTTTCATATGAAGCTAAGAATTCAAAGCAAATGAATATCACATTGGTATAATAAAAATGCTTCCTTTAAATTACTCAGTTTATTTTAAATGTTAATTGGTTCACGGTTCAGGAAGAAGATAGTTATTTTACATAGCTTTAACATAAACATAAATATAACATGGCGGATACATAGTTTGAGTAGGGGAAGAGTATTGCCAACGTCACTAATAGTAATGGCGGGACATTTGAATTACAAATATATATAACATTACATTTGACATTACATAAGAAAAAATGTGACAAACAATTTTGTCAATGCTCCGGGGCGATGCTTGCATCCAGATTATAATAATTAACATAACAAAATATTTGAGTGGACCGTATAATATATAGATAGATAATATAACAATTACTGAAAACTGAAATGAAAACATTTCTTACCAGTTATGTTAATCTAAAATGAAAATGACAATATTAATCATATAACAAACTATGCCTAATAAAACAAACCATAGTGCAACTGCAAAACTTAATACTAAATATATATACAAAGGAGATAATAGAAAATTATTAAGTAACAAAAAAATGCAATTAATTACAAGGTAAAGGTACAATCTTTGTTATTGGACGTGTAATCCAGTAGGAGTTTTTACAATAACGACTCGTACCTTTTCATCACGTCCTGGTTTAGTTTCCAAAATTCGACCAGTAGGCCAATTCAAAGGCGGACTATTATCTTCCTTAATTAGTACTATGGAGTCAATTAAAATATTGGATCGAGCCTGAGACCATTTTGCCTCTTCTGCAAATTACTTAAATATTGTTTGGACCAAGATGTACAAAATTGGTTCCTCATCGCTGCCATTTGCTTGAACAACTTTAAGATGGATTTGGAAGTGCTGTGATTGCTTCACCTATTAAAAAATGACCTGGACTTATATATATGAAACATCTCAGTTATCATCCGTGAATGATAACAATGGTCTGGAGTTCTGAATTGCCTCGATCTGTGCCAATACAGTGAGGTATTCTTCGTACGTGAAGTAATGCGATCCTAACACCCTACGAATATGGTGTTTCATTTGTTTAATGGAACCCTCCCATAACCTTCCGGAGTGAGGTGCATAAGACGGAGTAAATTTCCATGTTATTCCTAACTGAGATGCAGCTGTTACCAAACCTTGTCTAGTCATATCCAATTTAAAATACCTATATAACTCCTTCAACTCGTTGTTGGCTCCTACGAAATTCTTCCCATTGTCACTATGTATGATAGAACAACAACCCCTACGAAAAATGAACCGTCTCAACGCAGCTAAAAAGGCATCAGTTGAGAGGCTAGAAACTAATTCTATATGGATTGCCTTGGTCACCTTACATACAAATAACGAAATATAGGCCTTAACTCGAGGAGCCTTCCTTAAACGACTTGATCTCAACAATACTGGATCAGCAAAATCTACCCCAACTACCTTAAATGGGCGATGTTGAGTGATCCAATCTGTTGGGAGACTACCCATCAGTTGACTAGCAGCAGCCTTAAAACGAGCACACTTACAACAATTATGAATAATTTGCTTTAAGGCGTTACGACCATTAATTGGCCAATAATTCGCCTGTTAGTGTGAGCTGCCCTTCTAATTCTTCTAATTTTGACGCGGTTTAACTCGACCAGTACTCGGTCACATTACCGGAGTTTTAGATTTTGATAATACTCCTCCAGGGTGTTTTGCGTATAATCTGGAAAACGCAAATTCTTTTCGGCATTACTAATCAGCATTGCCCGATTTCCTTTCTGTTGGTAATCTATTCTATCTATGCAAACGAACTTTAGTAATTTCAATTGCAACCAAGCATGCATTCGATTAAATTCTGAAACATCATCATCTAAATTATGATCTACCGGCATTATATTATCCGGGTTCATCAGGACTGGATAGTAAGGAACGTTTCTCCATCTACAGCCTGGAATTGGGTTTGACGCATAAAAGTTGCGTCTGATGTTTTGGATTGTTGCTCCATTGGTCAGACTAACAAACACCTCTCTTAAATTGTGGTATCTCACTTTTCCCGGCATTGGGATAATCTGATTCAACCTTACATTTCCCAGAACGGTTTGAGTCCCTGCATGCAACAGTCGCTCATGCTCTGACTTTAAAGTGTTTTTTGTGTAAAATAATGGGGTGTTTCTGGTCAAAAGAGATGTTTGCATGTTCCAATCTCTCAATCCACCTACACGCAACACGCCGTCAGCATCCCTAAATGGGTTTAACGATTTCAACTTCAGATTTGAGACCTTATCTGTCTCTAAATCTTCATCACTAGTTATAGAGAATGTTTCTAACTGGACCAAATAAAATATCCTACGTGTTGCAAACTGAATCTCAAATGCTGACAACGGATCACAAAGAGTTCTGCGCTTTTTCCTCCTTCTGAGACAATATGCGACAATCCTAACAAGCTTGCTAAACTTGGATATCCTATCTGCCAAAGACTTTAGAGCAATACCGATATCATCATCATCCTCAGTATTCGAAACAGCACAAAGTACCCGTCTTTCCGGCAGATTATCTATTGGTGGATCACAAAACCTATTTGGCCAATTTTCTCTGGTGCTACAAAGCCAAGATGGCCCGTGCAACCACAGATCACAGCTCAACAAATCATTAGCAATTCTAACACCTCTTGACACAATGTCTGCAGAGTTATCCTTGCTAGATACATGCTTCCACATAACTGCTGGAGTTAATTCTAAAATTTGCGACACTCTATTGAAAACAAACATTTTCAACTGTGAGGGTTCTGTACGCAGCCACGCAATAACAATACTAGAATCACTCCACAGAAATGATTCGTTAATCTTCACAACCCCATTAGCCATAACATGCCTATATAATTTTGCCAATAACAACGCTGCTAACAATTCTAACCGAAGAAGTGTCACTTGTTTTAACGGAGCAACCTTTGATTTAGAACATATTAGATGGCAGGAAATACTACCATCTTCATTAGTCGCCCGTAAATAAATACAAGTTCCATAAGCTAGTAATGAAGCGTCCGCAAAATCGTGACACTCTATGCATACAGGAATCTGCTTGAAAAGACAACGCGGAACACACAAATCTTCCAAACACGAAAGATAATGTCTGAAATCGTTCCAGCTATCCTGTAATTCATCTGGCAGGGCGTCTTCCCAATCTAAATTGCATTTCCATAATTCCTGCATTATCAATTTCGCTGTTATGGTAATCGGAGAAATGAGTCGTCCAATAGGATCATATATTTTAGCTATGGTAGAAAGCACAGATCTTTTAGTGTCTGCAGAAGTGATAAAAATATTGGAATAAGAGATTTTGAAAATATCATCAACTTGATTCCTTGATAAATCTAATGTTTTTACAGTATTATTTTGTTCAGAAAAGTCTGTGGCTGACAAATTTTGTTGTTCCTTAGGAACATTACCTAACAACGAAAGACTATTACTTGACTACTTGTGTAACTGAAAACAACTTAGCTTCAACAGACTACAGACCTCCGATTTCAGCTGCCCTAGTTCCTGCTCTGACGATGCATCTGTAATTATGTCATCGACATAACAGTCCCTATCTAAAGTCTGCGAAGCTAGTGGATACTTGACAGAATTTTCTTCTGACAACATCTTTAGACAACGCATGGCCAAGTACGGTGCACATGAAGTGCCATATATAACTGTGTTCAACTTACAAATGTCAAGCCTTTTCTGAGGAGAATCTCTCCAAATAATTAATTGTGAATTAGCATCTGCATCCCTAACCTTAATTTGCCTATACATCTTAACAATGTCAGCGACAAAAACATACAAGTGACACCTGAAGCGAATCAAAATCGAAAACAAATCTTGTTGTAGTTTTGGACCTGTATGCATGACATTATTAAGCGACAAACCTGTGTAAGTTTTGCAAGAAGCATCAAAAACGACACGAATTTTATTAAAATTGCCATCCTTGAAAACCGAGTGATGATGTAAAAAATACTACATCAAAATCTTCTCCTGTAAGAGATGTAAGTTCGGCATGACCTAACTTTACATACTCATTAATAAAATTGGAGTAAGCTAAATTTAAGTCCTTATTTTTTATCAGCCTACGTTCCAAATTCAAAAAATGAGTTCTTGCCTGTGTGTAAGAATTTCTCAACTGATACTTCTTACCATCAATAAATGGTAAAGCAACTTCAAATTGGCCATTTCCTAAACGATGTACATTTGAAACAGTGTTCCTCACAAGCCTTATCTGAACCGGTAAGAGAATTGCTCAAAGAGATCTCCTTTATCTGCCAAAACTTAGCTAACTCCTCATGGAGATCTTCGTTAGAGATAAACCTGAATAAACACCAGACAACAACCAACCGAAGCGACTGTTCCTCAAAATTGTTAAGTTCTTCCCTAAGCGGATACAACACTGTTGCAGGATGTCAAAATATAGCTCGGCGCCCATCAACAAGTCTATTGGACCTGGAGTATTAAAATCTGGATCAGCTAATTGGACATGATCCGGGATTCTCCAGTGAGAATAATCAATAGATGAAGAAGGAAGATGTTGAGTAATATTATCAATAACTAGCCGGCCCGACAGACTTTGTCCTGTCAAAAAAAATTGTAATGTGGCGGTGTTTTGAGCCTACCTTTTTTCTATTCTTTGCAAAAAATTATCCTGAACAGAGCCGTCACCCTGGTAATAATAATTCGCTGTGAATTAAAAATAGTTAAATAAAACACTATAAGCATTTAAAAGTTTATGGCTGCCAATATAGCTTGATTAATAGAAATATATTTCTATGTTTATATAAATATATTCAAAATTAGTTTATCAAAAACTACACAAAATGTCATGACATAGATCATTGTTTTTTTACAAATTGCGTTGCCTACTCGATTAAAGAAGAAAAGGGCTGTTTTTAGGGTTTTCCCGGCAATTATTCGTTTTTTTCTCGCCGTAACAACCATTCTTGGACTTCAACGAACATTTTAAAAAAAGAATTGGCCAAATTGGTCCAGGCGTTGTTGAGTTATGCGCTTACCAACACATTTTGCGATCCATTTTTATATATAAGAAGATAACACAATACAATTTGCGTTCAAAAGAAGTTAGTTTAGATTTAATTTTAATCTTCACAGACTTATTACAAGTCATACTCTGCCTTTGTAAAACATTTAAATTATGAAGTGAAGAATTAATTGGAAGCTGGAGACGCGAAGCCAGCGATTTAGTAATTAAATTTATTTGTGAGCCATTATCTAAAAGTGCACGCACGGAATGTCTTTTGCCATTTGCATCAAAAATAATTAAGGAAACAGCAGAAAGCAGAGTTTGAGGATTCGAATGCGTCATAAGAATATTACTATTGTTGATAGGGGAAACCTTTTCCTCGTGCAACAAAGAATTATGTGATTTCTGGCATATAGAGCAAGGATACTTATATTTGCACTTCGAAATGCCATGTCGCGAAGCTATACAGCGAATACAAAATGAATGCTTAGAGACTAGTTCCTTTCGCTTCTTGACATCCAAAGCTTTGAAATCAGCACATTGGAAAATGGCATGCTCTCCCTTGCAACAGATGCAAGGTTGAGAAGCCTTCTTCACAATTATGTTGACTGTCTTAGCTGAGGGCTCTTTACAAACAGAACTAGAATTCTCTAAAGCTACTACCCCTCATTTCAATAAAATTAAAAAAACTATTCAAACTTGGTAGTTCTGCTGACGTTTGAGATAAATTCCATGCAACTCTAGTGTTGTTATCCAACTTTTTCGACAACATGAACAAAAGAACGACATCCCAATACTTGACTGGTTCAAATAATGCAGTCAAAGCCTGAACTTGCTGTCTTGCATTAATGCTCTCAAATTTTTAAAAGAACCTTTACTAATAGGGGAAATTTTATCGATTGAGTTTAAGTGAGCATTAATGATTAAAAAACATATTATCATATGTTTTTAAAATGAGATTATAGGCTACTGTGTAATTTTCATTAGTTAATTTTAAAGAAGAAATAATGTTTGAAGCTGAACCAGTGAGAGTACCTTTTAAATAATGCAACTTCTGCACGTCAGACAATTTAGCATTTGTGTGAATCGATGAGTTGTACAGGTCAATAAACGCTGTCGATTCACTAAATTCACCACTAAATGTAGGCAACACTATGTCAGGCAACTTAACATCTACTGAACTATTAGAGACCCTAATCGAATTCTTAGGAATATCCCTACCATCAATCAAAGTCTGAATCTCAGCCATCAAAGTTAATATAATTCTGAATATTCTAAAAATACCTTAGTGTACTTCCCTGGCTTCAACCTATTTAGCTCAATGTAATTTGTTTCCCACTCATGTGATCGCTCAACCAACTTTTGCTTCTGTGCAATCAACAGATTTATGTTATCATCCTCACGGAATCCTGCCACAAACTTTCTAATGGAATCAAAAGATGTCTTGATAATTTCGTGAACATCTTTCAGAGTATCGATGTCAGCCATTTTAAAGTTGTTCAAACAAATCTACAAATAAAAAATAATGAGAAAACCACAATAACAATGAAATATTAACTAGCTCTATAATAACATAAGATAAATATTAATCTGATATACAGTGTAAAAGAGAAAAGAAAAGTATACATATAATAATACTATAAAAAATATATAAACAGCTACTGGAAAATTTAAAGGATCTATCTGTACATAACACAGATGAACTAAAATATAATATAAAACAATATTATGGCATTTAATATAAAAATAAATCTTCTAATCAGCTTTGAGAATAAATACTTCACAGAGAACCACGCTAGGTGATCTCAAATATATAACCAAAATCCCACGTGGTCTGCGAGTTAGAAAGTTCCTCCTTTGACCTTGGCGTACTTCTGGAAAACACCGTAGTAATCGAAGCTGGATATAATGCAGCATCGTACAAATTGTCCTCCTCGTACCAATCGTCTGCCTCGAACAAACCTACCGCTTGTAGATTTTGTCCTCCTTGCAACTTAGCTTCGACGTGTTGTAACGCCGGGTAACCTCAAATACCTCGAGCAGCTTTTACTTCGCTCAACGAATTGTAATAAATAACGAAAGTCTCGTTTATAGGTTAATGACAAAGCACACATAATCTAGCAAGGATAAGCGCTGGTATAAATATATGTTATTCGGTGAGATGGACCAAAATATGGTCAAATAAAAATGCTTCCTTAAAATTACTCAGTTTATTTTATTGTTACTTGTTTCGCAATTCAGCAAGAAGAGAGTTATTTTACAGTTTCGACATGAACATAAATATAAGATGGCGGGTACATGGTTTGAGTAGGGGAGGGCTATTGCCAACATTACTAATAGTAATGGCGGGACATTTGAATTACAAATATATATCATTTATAATTATAATCATATATATATATATATATATATATATATATATATATATATCATTTATAATTACCTCTGAACAATTTCTTGAACTGCTATGTTATATTTTAAGCTAAGCCATGAACATTGCATGGCGAGCTCATTTTTCATCAATCTCCTACACACATTTGCTATGTGTGCCTGTGCAGTTATGCCCCCAACTTTCATTACTAAGAGTTGCTAAAACAATAATGAAAAAAATAAGTGTGCATATATAAATATAAATATTACATACTAAACATATATACAGATATATATGTATCTACTATATTTATACTAGAGGAGACTTACAAATTCTGTACAAAACTCGGCATCATCTTTTAGACGCGATTCTAAATCATTTAACTCGTTCTCAGTGGCAGCATTAAGTCTATATTCTTGTGCAGTGACACATCAATTGCTTGATTTTGACGTGTCGTCAAAACCTGGCCATTTTGGATGTAGCGCATAATTACCGCTATTTGGGCATTCATGGCATCAACACTCTCAATTATTTTAGCATTAAATAATTATTAAATTATGTA
Organism: Ctenocephalides felis; assembly: GCF_003426905.1. Classification (NCBI taxonomy): domain Eukaryota; kingdom Metazoa; phylum Arthropoda; class Insecta; order Siphonaptera; family Pulicidae; genus Ctenocephalides; species Ctenocephalides felis. Next base: position 28,702 of record NW_020538482.1, read on the forward strand.
AAAATATATATATACACACACACACATATATATATATATATATATATATATATATATATATATATATATATATATATATATATATATATTATATATATCTATATATAAAAGAGGATCGCCTTATGTGCTACCACTTATAACTCACGAACGGCTGAACCGATTTAGATGAAAATTGGCATGGAGGTAGCTTAGAGTCAGGAGAAGGACATAGGATACTTTTTATCCCTTTATTTCATTCTAATTTAAAATTAATTATTTATAAACTATCCATGTAGTTTATTCAATCTATGATACTATCAATGATTTCATCCATGACATTTGCATTCGATTGTCAAATGTCATTCGGTGTTTCTAACCTCTATTACCTCATGTTGAATATTAGTTAGTGAATGAATATTAGTTCTTGGTTTTATATATATATATATATATATATATATATATATATATATATATATATAGGTGAAGTGAAGTTTCATTAATAATGCCGCGACCAAGACGATCGAATCTTTCCCGACAAAGCAGTAATGCAAGAAGACTGCAAAATACTGTAAATGCAAGAACTGAAGAACAAGAAACAATTGCACGTGAACAGCAACGCGAAAGAATGGCTCGACTTCGTGCTCGAGGTAACAACATAGATCAACAAATAGTTAACTTGCGATGCAGAAGAAGAAATTTGAATCGAGAAGCATTTCAATACGATTGCAGCTATGATTATAGCTTGCATCCTAGCGTCTGCATTGGCAAAATGGACGTAGTTTGCAAGTATTGTGGTGCATTGAAGTTTTCCCAAGAAACGCCTGGATTATGCTGCCTTAATGGTAAAGTCAAATTGCCATCGTTGACTCCGCCACCTGAACCATTGTATTCATTGCTTTGTGGCGAAACACAAGAATCACGCCACTTTCTTGCTAATACTCAAAAATACAATGGTTGTTTCCAAATGACGTCATTTGGAGCAGATATTATCGAAGAACGAGGATTTAATCCGACATTTAAGGTACTTATTTTTGTACCTATATAGAATGTAGTTAAAGAATAACTTACTTCATCTATTAGCAAATTCTTAACTTTTTCTCCCACCGAAAAAAGATTTTATAACACAGTTAATACTGTCGGGTTTTTATTTTGTAGATACAAGGACAAATTCATCATCGAATTGGATCATTACTACCTTTTGAAGATACACAGAATAATTTTTACAAATATATTTCATGGGCAACATGGAAGAACAACTTGATCGACGACTAGAGATCAATGCAGGAATGAAGCGAGCAATTCTTCACGACTTACAGTGTCTGCTTCATGAACATCATACGTTGGTCAGGTTGTTTAAGAGTGCTTTAGAGCTCATGCCAAGTGATGACTATAAAGTTGTCATCAGAGCAGATAAACGATCATCTGGAACACACGAAAGGACATTTAATGCTCCAATAGTAGACGAAGTTGCCATCCTGATTGTTGGTGAACAATTGGAAAAACGCGATATTGTGCTTTCACGTCGCGATACTGGGCAACTGCAACAAATATCTGAAACACATCGATCATATGACTCATTGCAATACCCGCTGATGTTTTGGCAAGGAGAAGATGGATATTATTTTAATATTAAAATGAAAAATCCATTGAATGGTGAGAATGAGTATCATAATTTATTTCATTTATTTGTAAAAGACACTGATTTAAAAAAAAGTTTTTTGAAAAAATGATTAATGTCTGTATTGTTTGCCTTTAAAATTTGCCTGTAAAATGAATAATTTTCAATTTTTAAATTTCAGGCGAAGAAACTATAAAGAATGTTAGCTCGATGAATTATTATGCATATCGTTTGATGATTCGTCAAAATGCTGACAACTATTTGCTGCGGTTTCGTCGATTGTTTCAGCAATATTGCGTTGACATGTATGTAAAAATAGAAACGGAACGTTTAACATTCATTAGGTTCAACCAAGCCAAACTGCGTTCTGAGGAGTACATCCATTTACGTGATGCAGTTAGTACTGAAGGAAATGCAGCTAATATTTGTATTCAATCGAATGGCAAAAGCGAGGCTTGCCACACGCACACATTCTTATTTGGTTAGTGGAAAGAATTCAGCCTGACCAAATAGATGACATCATATGTGCCGAGATTCCTGATTATGAAGTCGATCCAGACCTACATGATGTTGTTACTTCTAATATGATTCATGGACCGTGTGGTGCCGTCAATCCCCAATCACCTTGCATGGTCGATGGAAAGTGCTCTAAACGATATCCACGGCAATTAACAGCGGAGACTGTCACTGGCAATGATGGTTATCCGCTGTATCGTCGTCGATCACCAGATGACAATGGTCAAACTGTCACAACAAAAGTGAAAAGAATGGATTTCGTTGTTGACAACAGTTGGATTGTTCCATATTCGCCGCTAATTTCTAAAACGTTCAAGACGCATTGCAACATTGAATACTGTAATTCAGTTAAGTCCATCAAATATATTTGCAAATATGTCACGAAAGGCAGTGATATGGCTGTTTTTGGATTGCAATCCTCGAATGACAACGATGAAATTTCACGCTATCAAGTTGGTCGTTATGTGAACTGTAATGAAGCGATTTGGCGTATATTCGCATTTCCCATTCACGAACGTCATCCTACTGTTATGCATTTGGCGGTGCATCTGGAGAATAGTCAACGAGTATATTTTACGGCTTCAAATGCTATGCAACGTGCTGAAACACCTCCAGCAACTACATTAACCAGTTTTTTTGCAATTTGTCAAAGAGATCAGTTTGCACAAACTTTGCTTTACTCGGAGATGCCACGTTATTATACTTGGAATGCTTTATCGAAGAATTTTCAAAGACGGAAGAAAGGCAATGCGGTTCCTGGGTATCCAGATGTGCGTTCTACTGAAGCTCTTGGTCGAATGTATACAGTTCATCCAAAGAATATTGAATGTTTTTATTTGCGGCTGTTGCTGGTAAATGTGCGTGGGCCAACGTCATTTGAGTCACTACGAACTGTTAATCATGTAATATTTCCAACATATCGTGCTGCATGTGAGGAATTGAAATTATTAGAAAACGATAGTCATTGGGATACGACAATCGCTGAAGCCATTATCTCTGCATCTCCAAGCCAGATACGCACATTATTCGCTATAATTATTTCGACATGTTTTCCATCAAATCCATGTAACCTGTGGCACAAATACAAGGAAATATGTCAGAAGATATTTTACATCAAATTCGTGTTAGTTCTAGAAATTTCGATATTGAGATGAATGAGGAAGTACACAATCGTGCTTTACTCTTGATCGAAGATATCTGTTACCTCATGTGCGGTAATTTATTAATCAGGTTAGGCATGCCAGCACCATGTCGTGAAATGAATGACACATTTAATCGAGAATTGGAACGGGAACGTGAATATGACCACCAGGAATTAGATTTAGTAGTTCAAACAAATGTTCCCCTGTTGAATTGCCAACAAAAGGAAGTTTATGATACTTTAATGAAGGCAATCGATGATGAAAATGGTGGTTTATATTTTCTAGATGCTCCTGGTGGAACTGGCAAGACATTCCTCATGTCATTAGTTTTAGCAAGTGTTCGGGCGAGATCAAACATAGCGGTTGCAGTTGCTTCTTCTGGAATAGCAGCCACATTGTTAGAAGGATGCCGTACGGCTCATTCTGCATTCAAATTACCGTTAAATCTTCAAACTATTGAAGAACCAACGTGTAATATTGCAAAACACTCAGCAATGGCCAAAGTTTTAGCGGTATCGAAAATCATCATCTGGGACGAATGCACAATGGCGCATAAACGTGCATTAGAAGCACTTAACCGAACATTAAAAGATTTACGCAATGACTCAAGATGTTTCGGAGGAGCAATGATTTTACTGTCTGGCGATTTCCGCCAAATACTGCCAGTAATTCCAAGATCTACAGCTGCCGACGAAATAAACGCTTGCCTCAAATCGTCAAATCTATGGCGCTATGTGAAGAAACTGCAACTGACAACAAACATGAGAGTTACATTGCTTAATGATACATCTGCTGAAGTTTTCTCGAAGCAATTGCTGAGTATCGGTAATGGTCAAGTACCTGTCGATGAATCGAGCGGATTAATATCATTTCCAAACAATTTTTGTAATTTTGTCTCATCAAAAGACGAACTTATCAACAATGTATTTCCAGAAATTGTTTCTAATAGCAAAAATAATGAATGGTTGAGTGAGCGGGCAATTTTAGCAGCAAAGAATAAAGATGTAGATGACCTAAACCACATAATTCAAAATAAAATAATTGGAACAATGCTTTCATTCAAATCTATTGATTGCGTCACAAATGAAGATGAAGCCACCAACTATCCAATTGAATTTTTAAATTCTTTGGACGTGCCTGGCTTACCACCGCACAATTTACTCCTAAAGGTTGGCTCCGTAGTAATAATGCTTAGGAACATAAACCAACCAAAACTGTGCAACGTACGCGTTTGGTGGTTACAAAAATTGATGAACAATGTAATTACGCTACCATAATGATAGGAAAATTTAAAGGTGAGGAAGTTCTCATTCCGAGAATACCGATGATCCCAA
>NW_020538483.1:0-22183 GCF_003426905.1 Ctenocephalides felis
TCTATTGGACCTGGAGTATTAAAATCTGGATCAGCTAATGGGACATGATCCGGGATTCTCCAGTGAGAATAATCAATAGATGAAAGAAGGAAGATGTTGAGTAATATTATCAATAACTAGCCGGCCCGACAGACTTTGTCCTGTCAAAAAAAATTGTAATGTGGCGGTGTTTTGAGCCTACCTTTTTTCTATTCTTTGCAAAAATTATCCGAACAGAGCCGTCACCCTGGTAATAATAATTCGCTGTGAATTAAAAATAGTTAATAAAACACTATAAGCATTTAAAAGTTTATGGCTGCCAATATAGCTTGATTAATAGAAATATATTTCTATGTTATATAAATATATTCAAAATTAGTTTATCAAAAACTACACAAAATGTCATGACATAGATCATTGTTTTTTTTACAAATTGCGTTGCCTACTCGATTAAAGAAGAAAAGGGCTGTTTTTAGGGTTTTCCCGGCAATTATTCGTTTTTTTCTCGCCGTAACAACCATTCTTGGACTTCAACGAACATTTTAAAAAAGAATTGGCCAAATTGGTCCAGGCGTTGTTGAGTTATGCGCTTACCAACACATTTTGCGATCCATTTTTATATATAAGAAGATAACACAATACAATTTGCGTTCAAAAGAAGTTAGTTTAGATTTAATTTTAATCTTCACAGACTTATTACAAGTCATACTCTGCCTTTGTAAAACATTTAAATTATGAAGTGAAGAATTAATTGGAAGCTGGAGACGCGAAGCCAGCGATTTAGTAATTAAATTTATTTGTGAGCCATTATCTAAAAGTGCACGCACGGAATGTCTTTTGCCATTTGCATCAAAAATAATTAAGGAAACAGCAGAAAGCAGAGTTTGAGGATTCGAATGCGTCATAAGAATATTACTATTGTTGATAGGGGAAACCTTTTCCTCGTGCAACAAAGAATTATGTGATTTCTGGCATATAGAGCAAGGATACTTATATTTGCACTTCGAAATGCCATGTCGCGAAGCTATACAGCGAATACAAAATGAATGCTTAGAGACTAGTTCCTTTCGCTTCTTGACATCCAAAGCTTTGAAATCAGCACATTGGAAAATGGCATGCTCTCCCTTGCAACAGATGCAAGGTTGAGAAGCCTTCTTCACAATTATGTTGACTGTCTTAGCTGAGGGCTCTTTACAAACAGAACTAGAATTCTCTAAAGCTACTACCCCTCATTTCAATAAAATTAAAAAAACTATTCAAACTTGGTAGTTCTGCTGACGTTTGAGATAAATTCCATGCAACTCTAGTGTTGTTATCCAACTTTTTCGACAACATGAACAAAAGAACGACATCCCAATACTTGACTGGTTCAAATAATGCAGTCAAAGCCTGAACTTGCTGTCTTGCATTAATGCTCTCAAATTTTTAAAGAACCTTTACTAATAGGGGAAATTTTATCGATTGAGTTTAAGTGAGCATTAATGATTAAAAAACATATTATCATATGTTTTTAAAATGAGATTATAGGCTACTGTGTAATTTTCATTAGTTAATTTTAAAGAAGAAATAATGTTTGAAGCTGAACCAGTGAGAGTACCTCTTAAATAATGCAACTTCTGCACGTCAGACAATTTAGCATTTGTGTGAATCAATGAGTTGTACAGGTCAATAAACGCTGTCGATTCACTAAATTCACCACTAAATGTAGGCAACACTATGTCAGGCAACTTAACATCTACTGAACTATTAGAGACCCTAATCGAATTCTTAGGAATATCCCTACCATCAATCAAAGTCTGAATCTCAGCCATCAAAGTTAATATAATTCTGAATATTCTAAAAATACCTTAGTGTACTTCCCTGGCTTCAACCTATTTAGCTCAATGTAATTTGTTTCCCACTCATGTGATCGCTCAACCAACTTTTGCTTCTGTGCAATCAACAGATTTATGTTATCATCCTCACGGAATCCTGCCACAAACTTTCTAATGGAATCAAAAGATGTCTTGATAATTTCGTGAACATCTTTCAGAGTATCGATGTCAGCCATTTTAAAGTTGTTCAAACAAATCTACAAATAAAAAATAATGAGAAAACCACAATAACAATGAAATATTAACTAGCTCTATAATAACATAAGATAAATATTAATCTGATATACAGTGTAAAAGAGAAAAGAAAAGTATACATATAATAATACTATAAAAAATATATAAACAGCTACTGGAAAATTTAAAGGATCTATCTGTACATAACACAGATGAACTAAAATATAATATAAAACAATATTATGGCATTTAATATAAAAATAAATCTTCTAATCAGCTTTGAGAATAAATACTTCACAGAGAACCACGCTAGGTGATCTCAAATATATAACCAAAATCCCACGTGGTCTGCGAGTTAGAAAGTTCCTCCTTTGACCTTGGCGTACTTCTGGAAAACACCGTAGTAATCGAAGCTGGATATAATGCAGCATCGTACAAATTGTCCTCCTCGTACCAATCGTCTGCCTCGAACAAACCTACCGCTTGTAGATTTTGTCCTCCTTGCAACTTAGCTTCGACGTGTTGTAACGCCGGGTAACCTCAAATACCTCGAGCAGCTTTTACTTCGCTCAACGAATTGTAATAAATAACGAAAGTCTCGTTTATAGGTTAATGACAAAGCACACATAATCTAGCAAGGATAAGCGCTGGTATAAATATATGTTATTCGGTGAGATGGACCAAAATATGGTCAAATAAAAATGCTTCCTTAAAATTACTCAGTTTATTTTATTGTTACTTGTTTCGCAATTCAGCAAGAAGAGAGTTATTTTACAGTTTCGACATGAACATAAATATAAGATGGCGGGTACATGGTTTGAGTAGGGGAGGGCTATTGCCAACATTACTAATAGTAATGGCGGGACATTTGAATTACAAATATATATCATTTATAATTATAATCATATATATATATATATATATATATATATATATATATATATATATCATTTATAATTACCTCTGAACAATTTCTTGAACTGCTATGTTATATTTTAAGCTAAGCCATGAACATTGCATGGCGAGCTCATTTTTCATCAATCTCCTACACACATTTGCTATGTGTGCCTGTGCAGTTATGCCCCCAACTTTCATTACTAAGAGTTGCTAAAACAATAATGAAAAAAATAAGTGTGCATATATAAATATAAATATTACATACTAAACATATATACAGATATATATGTATCTACTATATTTATACTAGAGGAGACTTACAAATTCTGTACAAAACTCGGCATCATCTTTTAGACGCGATTCTAAATCATTTAACTCGTTCTCAGTGGCAGCATTAAGTCTATATTCTTGTGCAGTGACACATCAATTGCTTGATTTTGACGTGTCGTCAAAACCTGGCCATTTTGGATGTAGCGCATAATTACCGCTATTTGGGCATTCATGGCATCAACACTCTCAATTATTTTAGCATTAAATAATTATTAAATTATGTAAAAATATATATATACACACACACACATATATATATATATATATATATATATATATCGTATATATATATATATATATATATATATATATATATATATATATCTATATATAAAAGAGGATCGCCTTATGTGCTACCACTTATAACTCACGAACGGCTGAACCGATTTAGATGAAAATTGGCATGGAGGTAGCTTAGAGTCAGGAGAAGGACATAGGATACTTTTTATCCCTTTATTTCATTCTAATTTAAAATTAATTATTTATAAACTATCCATGTAGTTTATTCAATCTATGATACTATCAATGATTTCATCCATGACATTTGCATTCGATTGTCAAATGTCATTCGGTGTTTCTAACCTCTATTACCTCATGTTGAATATTAGTTAGTGAATGAATATTAGTTCTTGGTTTTATATATATATATATATATATATATATATATATATATATATATATATATAAGGTGAAGTGAAGTTTCATTAATAATGCCGCGACCAAGACGATCGAATCTTTCCCGACAAAGCAGTAATGCAAGAAGACTGCAAAATACTGTAAATGCAAGAACTGAAGAACAAGAAAGAATTGCACGTGAACAGCAACGCGAAAGAATGGCTCGACTTCGTGCTCGAGGTAACAACATAGATCAACAAATAGTTAACTTGCGATGCAGAAGAAGAAATTTGAATCGAGAAGCATTTCAATACGATTGCAGCTATGATTATAGCTTGCATCCTAGCGTCTGCATTGGCAAAATGGACGTAGTTTGCAAGTATTGTGGTGCATTGAAGTTTTCCCAAGAAACGCCTGGATTATGCTGCCTTAATGGTAAAGTCAAATTGCCATCGTTGACTCCGCCACCTGAACCATTGTATTCATTGCTTTGTGGCGAAACACAAGAATCACGCCACTTTCTTGCTAATACTCAAAAATACAATGGTTGTTTCCAAATGACGTCATTTGGAGCAGATATTATCGAAGAACGAGGATTTAATCCGACATTTAAGGTACTTATTTTTGTACCTATATAGAATGTAGTTAAAGAATAACTTACTTCATCTATTAGCAAATTCTTAACTTTTTCTCCCACCGAAAAAAGATTTTATAACACAGTTAATACTGTCGGGTTTTTATTTTGTAGATACAAGGACAAATTCATCATCGAATTGGATCATTACTACCTTTTGAAGATACACAGAATAAATTTTTACAAATATATTTCATGGGCAACATGGAAGAACAACTTGATCGACGACTAGAGATCAATGCAGGAATGAAGCGAGCAATTCTTCACGACTTACAGTGTCTGCTTCATGAACATCATACGTTGGTCAGGTTGTTTAAGAGTGCTTTAGAGCTCATGCCAAGTGATGACTATAAAGTTGTCATCAGAGCAGATAAACGATCATCTGGAACACACGAAAGGACATTTAATGCTCCAATAGTAGACGAAGTTGCCATCCTGATTGTTGGTGAACAATTGGAAAAACGCGATATTGTGCTTTCACGTCGCGATACTGGGCAACTGCAACAAATATCTGAAACACATCGATCATATGACTCATTGCAATACCCGCTGATGTTTTGGCAAGGAGAAGATGGATATTATTTTAATATTAAAATGAAAAATCCATTGAATGGTGAGAATGAGTATCATAATTTATTTCATTTATTTGTAAAAGACACTGATTTAAAAAAAAGTTTTTTGAAAAAATGATTAATGTCTGTATTGTTTGCCTTTAAAATTTGCCTGTAAAATGAATAATTTTCAATTTTTAAATTTCAGGCGAAGAAACTATAAAGAATGTTAGCTCGATGAATTATTATGCATATCGTTTGATGATTCGTCAAAATGCTGACAACTATTTGCTGCGGTTTCGTCGATTGTTTCAGCAATATTGCGTTGACATGTATGTAAAAATAGAAACGGAACGTTTAACATTCATTAGGTTCAACCAAGCCAAACTGCGTTCTGAGGAGTACATCCATTTACGTGATGCAGTTAGTACTGAAGGAAATGCAGCTAATATTTGTATTCAATCGAATGGCAAAAGCGAGGCTTGCCACACGCACACATTCTTATTTGGTTAGTGGAAAGAATTCAGCCTGACCAAATAGATGACATCATATGTGCCGAGATTCCTGATTATGAAGTCGATCCAGACCTACATGATGTTGTTACTTCTAATATGATTCATGGACCGTGTGGTGCCGTCAATCCCCAATCACCTTGCATGGTCGATGGAAAGTGCTCTAAACGATATCCACGGCAATTAACAGCGGAGACTGTCACTGGCAATGATGGTTATCCGCTGTATCGTCGTCGATCACCAGATGACAATGGTCAAACTGTCACAACAAAAGTGAAAAGAATGGATTTCGTTGTTGACAACAGTTGGATTGTTCCATATTCGCCGCTAATTTCTAAAACGTTCAAGACGCATTGCAACATTGAATACTGTAATTCAGTTAAGTCCATCAAATATATTTGCAAATATGTCACGAAAGGCAGTGATATGGCTGTTTTTGGATTGCAATCCTCGAATGACAACGATGAAATTTCACGCTATCAAGTTGGTCGTTATGTGAACTGTAATGAAGCGATTTGGCGTATATTCGCATTTCCCATTCACGAACGTCATCCTACTGTTATGCATTTGGCGGTGCATCTGGAGAATAGTCAACGAGTATATTTTACGGCTTCAAATGCTATGCAACGTGCTGAAACACCTCCAGCAACTACATTAACCAGTTTTTTTGCAATTTGTCAAAGAGATCAGTTTGCACAAACTTTGCTTTACTCGGAGATGCCACGTTATTATACTTGGAATGCTTTATCGAAGAATTTTCAAAGACGGAAGAAAGGCAATGCGGTTCCTGGGTATCCAGATGTGCGTTCTACTGAAGCTCTTGGTCGAATGTATACAGTTCATCCAAAGAATATTGAATGTTTTTATTTGCGGCTGTTGCTGGTAAATGTGCGTGGGCCAACGTCATTTGAGTCACTACGAACTGTTAATCATGTAATATTTCCAACATATCGTGCTGCATGTGAGGAATTGAAATTATTAGAAAACGATAGTCATTGGGATACGACAATCGCTGAAGCCATTATCTCTGCATCTCCAAGCCAGATACGCACATTATTCGCTATAATTATTTCGACATGTTTTCCATCAAATCCATGTAACCTGTGGCACAAATACAAGGAAATATGTCAGAAGATATTTTACATCAAATTCGTGTTAGTTCTAGAAATTTCGATATTGAGATGAATGAGGAAGTACACAATCGTGCTTTACTCTTGATCGAAGATATCTGTTACCTCATGTGCGGTAATTTATTAATCAGGTTAGGCATGCCAGCACCATGTCGTGAAATGAATGACACATTTAATCGAGAATTGGAACGGGAACGTGAATATGACCACCAGGAATTAGATTTAGTAGTTCAAACAAATGTTCCCCTGTTGAATTGCCAACAAAAGGAAGTTTATGATACTTTAATGAAGGCAATCGATGATGAAAATGGTGGTTTATATTTTCTAGATGCTCCTGGTGGAACTGGCAAGACATTCCTCATGTCATTAGTTTTAGCAAGTGTTCGGGCGAGATCAAACATAGCGGTTGCAGTTGCTTCTTCTGGAATAGCAGCCACATTGTTAGAAGGATGCCGTACGGCTCATTCTGCATTCAAATTACCGTTAAATCTTCAAACTATTGAAGAACCAACGTGTAATATTGCAAAACACTCAGCAATGGCCAAAGTTTTAGCGGTATCGAAAATCATCATCTGGGACGAATGCACAATGGCGCATAAACGTGCATTAGAAGCACTTAACCGAACATTAAAAGATTTACGCAATGACTCAAGATGTTTCGGAGGAGCAATGATTTTACTGTCTGGCGATTTCCGCCAAATACTGCCAGTAATTCCAAGATCTACAGCTGCCGACGAAATAAACGCTTGCCTCAAATCGTCAAATCTATGGCGCTATGTGAAGAAACTGCAACTGACAACAAACATGAGAGTTACATTGCTTAATGATACATCTGCTGAAGTTTTCTCGAAGCAATTGCTGAGTATCGGTAATGGTCAAGTACCTGTCGATGAATCGAGCGGATTAATATCATTTCCAAACAATTTTTGTAATTTTGTCTCATCAAAAGACGAACTTATCAACAATGTATTTCCAGAAATTGTTTCTAATAGCAAAAATAATGAATGGTTGAGTGAGCGGGCAATTTTAGCAGCAAAGAATAAAGATGTAGATGACCTAAACCACATAATTCAAAATAAAATAATTGGAACAATGCTTTCATTCAAATCTATTGATTGCGTCACAAATGAAGATGAAGCCACCAACTATCCAATTGAATTTTTAAATTCTTTGGACGTGCCTGGCTTACCACCGCACAATTTACTCCTAAAGGTTGGCTCCGTAGTAATAATGCTTAGGAACATAAACCAACCAAAACTGTGCAACGGTACGCGTTTGGTGGTTACAAAATTGATGAACAATGTAATTTACGCTACCATAATGATAGGAAAATTTAAAGGTGAGGAAGTTCTCATTCCGAGAATACCGATGATCCCAACCGATCTGCCGTTTGAATTCAAAAGAATTCAATTTCCAATACGTCTCGCATTTGCCATGACCATCAACAAATCACAAGGGCAATCCTTAAAAGTTTGTGGTTTGAATTTGGAACATTCATGTTTTTCCCATGGTCAACTATATGTGGCATGTTCACGGGTCGGAAAACCATCTGCGTTGTTTGTTTTTGCGCCTGATAACAAAACAAAAAATGTTGTGTATAAGAAGGTACTTCAATGAAGAGGCACTAAAATGAATAAATCATTATGAATGATTAATGTTGCTATTTTATTTCTATTTTTATTTTTTCCATTAAAAAAAAAAGCTTATTTATTGCCATTATGGCGGAACAAAGTTCGCCGGGTCAGCTAGTATATATATATAAACATTTAACTAACCTTGCAGTCTGGCTTGCTTTATTGCAAAATCTGCCATCATGGTCCGTAAATCATTATGCGTGGAGCTGGTACAAGTATTTGGGATTGGAGATCGCCTGGGTGATAAATTGTACTCCACCTCCGCAGCGTAGTTATATTGGGGTTCGGGAGCGTAGGTCTGTTGGGTCTCGGGAGCGTAGGTCTGTTGGGTCTCAGGAGCGTAGGTCTGTTGAGTCTCGGGAGCGTAGGTGTGTTGGGTCTTGGAAGCGTAGGTGTGTTGGGTCTTGGGAGCATTGTGTGTTGGGTCTTGAGAGCGTAGGTGTGTTGGGTCTCGGGAACGTAGGTGTGTTGGGTCTTGGAAGCGTAGGTGTGTTGGTTCTTGGAAGCGTAGGTGTGTTCGGTCTCGGGGCTGACCTCCGAAGTCAAAACTATTTTGCAAAATAGAATTTAATACATCATGATTCGGAACATTTACACAAAATTACTGCATTTTACATTTACCTCTAACTTTTTCCTAAATTTGATTCTAGGTACTGTAAGTTAAAACCATCCACACAATCTGATTCATATAGAGCAATATCTACATAGTGATGATTATATCATTATTTTAACATAATCGAATGTAATTTATGATTTATAATTTTACTCCTTTCTTACCTTCATCATACGACGTATATGATGCCTCTGATGTCCACACAACTTCCTCTCCTTCCTTTTACCGCGGCCCAACTTCATTAAGTTGGGTTAATTAGAATCTTTCATCTCCTGCATGTCTCCTCGCAGAGATGTAAGATTCTAGAACGAATATTTAGATGAAGCAGCCCTTAGGACTTCAATGCCAACTTAAAACTCATTCCTCACCATAGAATGCCTTAAAAACTACTGCTTCTTGGGTCCATGTTTTCCGATCTATGGACGCTTTTCTCTTAACCATCAATGTAATGTCTTTGTATCTAAGTGGCCACCAAACTTCCTTTATGGACCCATCATCGTTAATGATGAGCCACTCTTTAGGCACCTCGCAGGGGCTGCCAGCCATTAATACTACAGCATAATCCTTCATAATATTGAATGCAATACCAAAGTTTAATGACTACAAGAAAAAATCAAAATATTTGTTCAGGACGTCACCTCACAATGCATACAATAAGTGGTAAAGTCTGATTTCGGCCAAAATTTAACACGTGTTTGGGTACATGATTTTACACAAATAATCAAACTTTGCATTTGCATTAATGCATTAATGATTTTGCAGTGCAATAACTATTTTCAGAGAATTTTAGCCGAAATTAACTTAATTCAGTCCAAACATAACCCTCTGAATATATGGTTTATGAATTTTTGAAACGTTTGTTACATTCTTTAGTCCAAATGGCATTGCTATGTATTATTCACAGAGTCCTCAGGGTGTTATAATTGCTGTTTTTGAATGTTTTTCTCATCCATAGGAACCTGACGGTAAGTTTTGAATAAATCCAGTGCCGAGAAAATTTTCTTATCATGGAGTAATGGGAACACCGATCTTGAATAAGTGGTGGAGGATATTTGTTGGCATTTAATCTAAGAAAATCTCCACACCACCTGTATTTTTCATTTTTCTTTTGCGTCATGTGCACAGGACTTGCCCATTGGCTGCTTGACGGTCGAAGTATTCCTGTATTTAGTAGTTCTTGTTGCTGCTTTTCTCCAAAGATTTTTCCGAATCTAGCTGCAACTGGTGGTCCTGTAATAATGATTTATGTGCCAGGAGCGGTTCTTTGCATTTGAAGTTATTTTGATGTTTAGTAGTGTCTATGTAGTTATTTAGTAAATTCTTATACTGATTGATTGTATTAATTAATGCTGGCGTTTGTCCATTTGAAGTTAGTCTTGTTATAGGATAAATTAATATATTTCTTTGAGGTCAAACAGCAGGTTTATTAGCTCTAATGATTGCAGTTGATACATCAGCCGATGGCCATGTGAAATAACGTATAATATTAGGTCTAGTTCCACATGTTTTTGCTGCAAATAGTACTAATTCGTCCAATTCGTTAGCCACATCGATATTTGTTTGCTGGTAAATTTGATAATATGGATCCTGAATCTACAAGAAAATATTGAGCTCAGTACTTAAAGAATTTATATCACAATCTTCACAAGCTCCTGTGTTCAATGGTGGCTTTACTTTTTCGGATTGAGTTTGCTACTGAACAGACATGGCCGTGTGCACTTGTTGCTCTTGTTTCCAAACCTTATGTGATAGTAGCAAACATGACTTCTTGACGGTGTTCTGGTTCTTGGTCTTCTGTGGAATTGGTTATATGGATTGGGTCTGGACTTTAACTGCTCTATTTCTTGTTGTTGTACTTGTTGTACAGGTTTCAGTTTCTGTATTTCTTTGAAAGCCAATGTGAGAATCCAATTTGGGAGCCCCAATTTTGCAGAGCATATTAAAAATTTAAATCACAATATCGATTTTTTTAACCCTAAAATTTTACATTTTGAAGAGAATACAATTAAAAGAAGATTCGCTGAGGGGTTGTTTTTACAATTACATAACGACAAAGTGATAAACAAACGCTTTGACAATACGGCCCTGAACGAAGCGAACACGTGGTTTCTTAATAGCGTGTCAAAATTCCTTAAAAAATAACAAAATCCCATCGCCTTTTAAATTTTCTAAAAAATATCAACACATGCTAAAAACTACTTTGAGAAAGTTGTGACATTTCTATCCTAAACTCCGAAGAGTAAATACATAGTTTCGACAACTTGTCAAGTTATCATGATTATTAGTGTGTTTTACCATTTGTGATGTTTGTGTTAAAAAATACATATCTTATCAATGTACACATACTCATACCATGGATTAACAATGGTTTCATATGCTATATTAGGATACAAAATTGTAAGTGTTTTATTACTATTATTATTATTATTGTTTTTCCATGAAATTTCCTTTCATATAATTTATTTAGTTTCAATTTTTATAGTTAACTTGATTACCACTGAATGATGGCTAAGATGCTAGCCGAAACGTATGGATTTTAAATAAATAAAATTATTTAAAAAAACTCATACTATTTTTATTGATGTTACGCCCGAATATTAAACTCAAATTAAACATATATATCAACATCAAATTCAAGAATATTCAAAAATATCACTCCTGGGCTGAAAAAAGGATTATTGACTTAATACACTAGTTATCATATAATTTTCTTAAAAACCCACAATACACTCTACGAACCATGGATCCACATCGTCATATCAAACCATTCGTCTCTCAAGTACACAAGAACAGGCAAGAAACCTTCAATACACGTGATGACCAATCGTTTTATGAATTTATCAGGCGCAACTACGGGATCTATATATATTCACAATTTAAAGCAGTTTCTAAATTAAATTCAAAAATCATTGTAAACACTAATAAACATGTCTTCTTATTAAGATGTCGAAAAGAAAAAATAATACCAAACTTTTACAAAATCAATGTAAAAAAATTCAAACCTATTTCTAATAAGTCACAGGATAATACAGTAGAAAATCTTAGCTTAAAATTTATTTCTTTAACGATAGAAAGTTGCATTAAAAATATACACAACTTCAGGAATACCACCGCAAAAATTACCAATTGGTTGTTTCGTACAGTTGAGTCCGAAATTGTCAACGATTTTCTCCACTTCGAAAATATTAAAAACAATAAACATTCCACTAACCTAAAACAATCTTACAAAAATAAATTTAACAAATTATTACAAAATAAAATAGAACATAGTAAAATAAATTTAGATGAAAACGTCATCAACAAATGGCTAAAAAACTTCTCATCTATTGAGATCCCAGATAGACTTCGATACATTTTTGCATTAGGCCCCAATTTTGCTGTTCCCAACTGTCCCAACAATTTTAATTTCATTAAATTACTCTCGAACTTAGAAAATGGTTTGCAACAAATTAAAGATCCTAAACAGAAATCTCATACCAGAACCCTTTTTTGCAAAAAAATTATTTCGTACATCAATTCTTTCAATATAAAAAATTCGAATTATACTGACATTCTTAGAGATCTCAAAAGTTGTAAATTATTTTTAAAAAACCATCCTAACATCATCGTGACAAGAGCAGACAAAGGAAACGTCACAGTTATTCTTGACAAAGAGGACTATTTACAAAAAATTACTGAATCACTCTCGGACGACAGTACCTACACGACCATAAACAACGACCCAACCGAACACATTAACCGCTCCTGTCATAAACTTCTAGACAAATTAGTTACCAATAAACAAATCACAAAAGATACAGCTACAAACTTAAAAAATTTACACCCATACTTTCCAAGATTATACGGCCTTCCTAAAATACACAAAACAAACCTACCTTATAGACCGATTGTTTCAGACATAAATTCTCCACTATACAAATTATCCAAGTACATTAGTAATATCTTAACAATAATAACAAAACAGTCCCCATATTACATTAAAAATTCCTTCGAGCTTGTCAAACTTCTTAATAATATTTCCATTCCCAATAATTATAAACTAATTAGCCTAGACGTTATATCCCTATTTACAAATGTCCCACTAGACTTAATACTAGACGCCATCACCAGCAGATGGAGTGAAATTCGCCTTCACACCACATTATCTTTACATTGGTTTAGAGAAATCATCAAATTCATTGTCTCTAACACCTATTTTGAATTTAATGGATCATTTTATTACCAAATTTTTGGCACCCCAATGGGATCTCCCGCATCTCCGTCTTTAGTAGAAATTTCCTTACAATTAGTAGAAAACAAAATTTTTAATAATTATAACAAACAAATCTTTTATTACCGATATGTAGACGATATCATTACTTGTATTCCGGAAGAAGACATTAACATATTTACTGATAATTTTAACAATTTTAATAAAAAACTACAGTTTACCGTAGAATTAGAGACAGTGAATTCGATTAGTTTTCTAGACATCAGACTAATACGTACAAATGACCACCGACTAATTACTAACTGGTACCAGAAACCAACTAGCTCCGGACGATACATAAATTACCACTCATACCACCCTCTTAAAATGAAAATAGCGACAATAATAAATTTAACAGACCACGCCATATTACTATCTGACAAAAACTTCTGGGACACGAACATTGACCTAGAATCATATACTGGTGTCATTTGCCTACCGTACGTAAAAGATTTATATTTCTCGTGGAAAAAAATTATTTCAACAGTGTGGCATTCTGTTGGTATGTAATTGTGATGCAACCCTTAGTTCAATTTTTACACAAATGAAATCTAAGTTCAATTTTGACCGGCTCAGGAATTTAGTATATCAAATTAATTGCTCTAATTGCGAACTCTTTTATATTGGAGAAACTAGCCAAAACCTAAGTAAACGCCTTAATCAACACAAAAATAATTCAAAAAATCCCAAACAATTTAAAACAATGTTAACTGAGCATATTAAAAATTTAAATCACAATATCGATTTTTTTAACCCTAAAATTTTACATTTTGAAGAGAATACAATTAAAAGAAGATTCGCTGAGGGGTTGTTTTTACAATTACATAACGACAAAGTGATAAACAAACGCTTTGACAATACGGCCCTGAACGAAGCGAACACGTGGTTTCTTAATAGCGTGTCAAAATTCCTTAAAAAATAACAAAATCCCATCGCCTTTTAAATTTTCCAAAAAATATCAACACATGCTAAAAACTACTTTGAGAAAGTTGTGACATTTCTATCCTAAACTCCGAAGAGTAAATACATAGTTTCGACAACTTGTCAAGTTATCATGATTATTAGTGTGTTTTACCATTTGTGATGTTTGTGTTAAAAAATACATATCTTATCAATGTGCACATACTCATACCATGGATTAACAATGGTTTCATATGCTATATTAGGATACAAAATTGTAAGTGTTTTATTACTATTATTATTATTATTGTTTTTCCATGAAATTTCCTTTCATATAATTTATTTAGTTTCAATTTTTATAGTTAACTTGATTACCACTGAATGATGGCTAAGATGCTAGCCGAAACGTATGGATTTTAAATAAATAAAATTATTTAAAAAAACTCATACTATTTTTATTGATGTTACGCCCGAATATTAAACTCAAATTAAACATATATATCAACATCAAATACAAGAATATTCAAAAAAAAATATATATATATATATATATATATATATTTTTTTATTTATTTTATTTATTTACATATATACATTATTTTCATATATTCAATTATATTGAATGGTAGAGTCTTGGATTTGTGTATATTTTGTAGAGTTTCGAACAAGAATCCAAAAATAATACAAAATAAAAAACAAGAAAAGTTTTTAAAAAAACAATTTCTTTATTTAATTATTTGTTTATTGTCGACGTTTCGGAACTAGGTACGTTCCATCTTCAGGACATCTGTCAAGAAACATGATCTTGATGAGATTTTAGCAAACAATATGTTTAGGAAAAGAAAATAGATTTTTCTTAAATAATGAATTAAATTGTAAAAAATATAATAATGTACAGAAATATGATAATATGTTCAAAATAAAAATGATAAAAATAAATGAGTGGATTATCAGAACAGGATATTAAAACATAATAGAAAATTTTTTTTGAAAGTTATGGAAAATTTTTTAAGAAAAGGTTAATGACAAAGTTGAATTAATTACCTGTATGTTTGAATATTTGTTAGCACTTTTTCACTAAACAAGCTTTTTTAACAAAAATGATTTTGTGAGTTAATTTTCCGCCGAATAATTAGATTTTGTAAATCAAAATTACTAAAAAATTTGTCTTTTTTTAAAATTATTATTTGAAAACACAAATAATATTGTTCTCTAGGATGTTGTTCGATTGGCTTTCAAAAATTAACTAAATGAAACTGGTGTGCCCTTTGTAACACGTGTAAACACTTGAACGAGAGATGTGAGATTGTATGTGTGTGTTTTTATATGTCAGGGTGTGAATACTTAAATTGTTGATCTTAAAAGGAAGTCGATATTAATTGTTTGTCAAAAAGTGTAAAAAATTTAAATATGAATCATGTAATAGGTTGTGATCTGATCTAATGTTGACACTGTTAGAAACATTTATGAGGATGAGACAACTCTCCGCGAATAACCTTCTAAAGATGCAACTTTCGTGATATAAAATCTTTGGAGTGAAATTAAATGAATGGGCGTTTTCTATAGAGTGTTGTACTAGGGTACTTTTGAAATTTTTTGTTTATGGTGGACCACACTTAGTTCATGTTGTCTCATTCTCTTGTGTACATATTGGGAGGTTTGTCCAATATATTGAAAAGCACAGTCATTACAAGAAACAGAATATACTACATTAGTATTGAGATTGGATGGGGTGGGGGATTTAATGTTCGTAAAGAATTGGTTGAAGGAGTGTAAGGATGAGCCTGATACTAAAATGTTTTCTTCTAACAAAATTTTGGCAAAATAATAATATAAATCTTCAACGTATGGTATGCTGCAGTAAATAAGATTGGTGTTTTTGATGTTAGTACTGGTATTGGGAGAATTAATTTGTGTTTTTAAGAAAGTTCGTCTTTTTTGAATAACTGAATGAATGAGATTTTTTGGGTAACCATTTTCAATTAGAGTTATTTTTACTAGGGATAAATTTTGTGGATGGAAAGTTTGGTGAGACAACAAAATAGCATGGTCTGTAAGGGAAATAATAGTGTTTATCTTATAGTTTCTGGGACAGTATGAGGAATAGTGTAACTTACACTATTCCTCATACTGTCCCAGAAACTATAAGATAAACACTATTATTTCCCTTACAGACCATGCTATTTTGTTGTCTCACCAAACTTTCCATCCACAAAATTTATCCCTAGTAAAAATAACTCTAATTGAAAATGGTTACCCAAAAAATCTCATTCATTCAGTTATTCAAAAAAGACGAACTTTCTTAAAAACACAAATTAATTCTCCCAATACCAGTACTAACATCAAAAACACCAATCTTATTTACTGCAGCATACCATACGTTGAAGATTTATATTATTATTTTGCCAAAATTTTGTTAGAAGAAAACATTTTAGTATCAGGCTCATCCTTACACTCCTTCAACCAATTCTTTACGAACATTAAATCCCCCACCCCATCCAATCTCAATACTAATGTAGTATATTCTGTTTCTTGTAATGACTGTGCTTTTCAATATATTGGACAAACCTCCCAATATGTACACAAGAGAATGAGACAACATGAACTAAGTGTGGTCCACCATAAACAAAAAAATTTCAAAAGTACCCTAGTACAACACTCTATAGAAAACGCCCATTCATTTAATTTCACTCCAAAGATTTTATATCACGAAAGTTGCATCTTTAGAAGGTTATTCGCGGAGAGTTGTCTCATCCTCATAAATGTTTCTAACAGTGTCAACATTAGATCAGATCACAACCTATTACATGATTCATATTTAAATTTTTTACACTTTTTGACAAACAATTAATATCGACTTCCTTTTAAGATCAACAATTTAAGTATTCACACCCTGACATATAAAAACACACACATACAATCTCACATCTCTCGTTCAAGTGTTTACACGTGTTACAAAGGGCACACCAGTTTCATTTAGTTAATTTTTGAAAGCCAATCGAACAACATCCTAGAGAACAATATTATTTGTGTTTTCAAATAATAATTTTAAAAAAAGACAAATTTTTTAGTAATTTTGATTTACAAAATCTAATTATTCGGCGGAAAATTAACTCACAAAATCATTTTTGTTAAAAAAGCTTGTTTAGTGAAAAAGTGCTAACAAATATTCAAACATACAGGTAATTAATTCAACTTTGTCATTAACCTTTTCTTAAAAAATTTTCCATAACTTTCAAAAAAAATTTTCTATTATGTTTTAATATCCTGTTCTGATAATCCACTCATTTATTTTTATCATTTTTATTTTGAACATATTATCATATTTCTGTACATTATTATATTTTTTACAATTTAATTCATTATTTAAGAAAAATCTATTTTCTTTTCCTAAACATATTGTTTGCTAAAATCTCATCAAGATCATGTTTCTTGACAGATGTCCTGAAGATGGAACGTACCTAGTTCCGAAACGTCGACAATAAACAAATAATTAAATAAAGAAATTGTTTTTTTAAAAACTTTTCTTGTTTTTTATTTTGTATTATTTTGGATTCTTGTTCGAAACTCTACAAAATAATATATATATATATATATATATATATACATAATATATATCATTTTAATAGTATTTTCATGATACATATTCATTATATGCATAATACATCATTATATACTTACCTGACAATTAGATGCCGGAAAGACATGCATTTTTATTATATTTGGAGTTATAACAATTTGGCACATTACACTTTACCATTTTAACTTAATAATAAATGAAAAAAGTATTCACCAAAACATAAGTATATATATAAACAATCACAGAAAAACAAATATAACACATGCATTTATTTTATATTTGGAGTTATAACAATTTGGCACATTACAC
Organism: Ctenocephalides felis; assembly: GCF_003426905.1. Classification (NCBI taxonomy): domain Eukaryota; kingdom Metazoa; phylum Arthropoda; class Insecta; order Siphonaptera; family Pulicidae; genus Ctenocephalides; species Ctenocephalides felis. The sequence goes on from NW_020538483.1 coordinate 17,982, forward strand.
TTTACCATTTTAACTTAATAATAAATGAAAATAGTATTCACCAAAATATAATTATATATGAACAATCACAGAAAAACAAATATAACACATCTCAACTACAATACGCGATGACAACTTGTAGAAAATGGCCGATCAAATCAATGTAGATCAAGCTATTTGTTAGATCAATGAAATTGGAAATCGTAGCGCCATCCTTCGATCTATTCGAATACCAATTCATTTCAGAACAAGGTAATCTACATTTGTTCGGAGATTACCGGTAGGTAATTTAATTATGTGTGTCCAGTTTTGATTACTTACCGAAGAGCCAATAATATCTTATCCTTACCTCTTCAAGCTGTTTTCTCTTTTTCTTAATGTGCTCTTCCAAGCTAGTCTTTTATTCATGTGTAAACCTAAATATTTGACTATGTGAGTTTGTTCTATAATTATGTCATTGAGCCTTGTTGCAGGCCAAGTCCCTTTGCGGAGAGTGAGAAGATATAATAATATGATTAATAAATAGGAAATAGATTAAAATATTTATAATAATAAAATAACAGAATAAATAACAAATAAAAATATAATAGGAAAATAAGAGTATAATGAGCATATAGTTATATGATAAGTGAAAAGCATAGTGATGGAACAAAAATAGTAAAATATTAGAAAAAAGATCAATCACATTAAGCAATAATATTTGTATCGTTCTTAATTTCACTATTTTCTACCAAGTCATGTATGTGTGCTAAAAACATAGGAAATAGCATTAAAATAAAAATAAGAGTATAATAAGGATATGATATTTTGATCGATCAATCATTAAGCAATAATTAATGAGTATCGTCCTTAATTTCACAAATTTTTACGATAGGTCATTGCAATGCATTTGAAAACTTGGATAAAATCAGTTTTTTACGGTTATAATAATGTTAGTATTACATACTGGTATGAAACATATATTTATTTTAATGTTTTCCCATTCTATTAAAATTTTTATCACTAATTCATTAATAGGAATAACCATTTTATCCAATGGTAAATACTCAAATATTCGTGCAGTTTTCTCATAATTTGTATAATTAACAATATGATTGAAAAATTTGAATTGTATTTAAAGTGATCTAAAAGAAATGTGTGGCAGTTCATTTTTTTCATTAGGATAAAACTAAGAACACAAACACGTGCTTGTATAGCTTTAAAGTGCAGCTCATTAGTCCTAATTTTAATAAATTTTCATTAAATATTTAATTACATTTTTTAATAAATATTTTAGGATGCTCGCTTGATGGACCTTATCCCCGTCTTCAATTTCTTTTTTTTTAATTTGATCACAAAAAAAATAAAACTAATCAGCACGATAAATATTATAATTTTTGAAGTAAAACTTCTTTAGGCGCGACTAAGGAGAGCATCTGTACAAATACATCAGGAATTGGGTTATGCCCGAACAGTTCGTCATTCGTTTTGATGAAATCATTTTGAAGTAAAACTTCTTTAGGCGCGATATGGGTGTAAAAATTTCTTTAGGCTACACGGGTGTAAATCCGTACAAATGCAACGAAAACGCCAACGTGAAGTTGAACACTACGACGCCGTAAGCGCTGATGTCGCGAGTATCCACTCCCGTCATGTCATGCGTAAGTCGAGCGCTAAACCCGCTAAACCCTATATGAACTTGCATTAATTGAATCACGTTTTTTTACAAAAGAAGATGTTACTGTATTATGTCCTCATGGAATAAGACTTTTCTTAGAGAATAAATGTGTCATGGAATATAATAAATTTATACTGAATCTCGTTGAAGACAAAATAATATCTACTGCCACGGATATTTATGTAGGTTGCCATGCGACAGATCAACAATCATACATTCGTCAGCAGTTTCACAAAAATCGGTTATGAATAAATTTTACATAATAACAACTATATTGATGTGAGTGATGGCTTAGCACTTAGCTAATGGTTGTGTAGGAAAAAGTTAGTACATAGAACGTGGCGATAATGATGAACTTCTACGTTTATGGTTTGAATTTCCTGGTAAGATAGGTAACAAAATTAGGAAGAAAGCTGCACATCATATTCAAACTCTTAATATCAGTAGGATTGATGTGCCGATTCTCAGGAGATCTTCATCTATTCCAATGAATAGAAATAAAATCATATTTGCCAAAAGAAATCATTTTCCTTTAGTGTCTGCTTGTGCACTCACAATACACAAATCACAAGGTGGTACTTTTGATGAAATTGTATATGAATACAATAAAACACATAATCAGCAGCTTCTATATTTGCATTATCACGAGTTACCAGCATTAATGGATTGTTCATCATTTCTAAAACAACGACAAAAAATTTTATCATGGAAGAAAACGGCCAGCAGGATTAATGGACTTACAAACTGAATTCCAAAGACTTTCAACTCGTAGATTAATAACACAAGAAGAAAAATTGAGTGAGATAATAAGTTTGAACGACATTTCATTGTTTTCCTTTAACTGCCAAGTTTACGAGCTCATTTGCCTGATCTGCAAGATAAAGTGCTACAACGTTGTACGTTTTTGTTATTTTCGGAAACTTGGATCAATAATGAAGAACGAATTGATATTCAGAACTATTACTGCGTTACTCAATACAAACGATCAAACTCAAGAGCAGGTGGTGTAGCTGTCAATCATTCATGTTCAGATACTCTTCATAATGCGACTCCTATGCAGTTTCTTGCGCCAACAATATTACTGGATATTCCTAATGAAATTACACAAGTAGGTGATATTGCAGTTGTCCGCTGTGTGAACACTCAGAATCAAACATTAATTATAGTCGTCCTTTAAATTTCTCCCAATAAAAACATATCAAATATTATTAAATTTCTTCATCAGCAGTTACTTCATTTTTCTAATAAGGGTGCAAAACTTTTAAACAATACTCACAACGAGATACCATTAACTCTTGCTGGAGATTTCAATATCAACTTTCGTTCAGAAGAATCTCAACCATTAATTGATTTTTTAAATAATAAATTTAATTTAACAATAAATAATTCTCCATTTGAATCAACCACAAGATATGGCACGACTATTGATGCAGTTTTCTCCAGAAATGTACATAGTTTACAAAGCAAAATTTATGTCTCTCATTTCCGTTATCACAAACCTATTATATCATATATGAACTATGATAGCAATTAATCTATCGCTGTTGTTTTAAACTTTGTTATTGATGTTATGTGATTATTAATAAATGATTTTTAAAATTCAAATATGATGTTTTTTTTATTTTTATCTTAATTGCCTACTCCTATCATAAATATTAAAAGTTTTACTTCAATCGCGTGTGATCCTTACGCGCACTCTTTTTTTTATACGGTACGGGTCGATTGTGATTAGTAGTCGTAGGGCCGGTACTCATATATAAACAAGTAAAATTATTTATAAAAATGAATATAGGTACTCATATTTATATATGCTATTATGAATATATAATTTATATTTATTATTATATAAATATGCATGATGGTTGATATTAATAAATGTGTGCATCTCGAGTATAACTATATTACTAACAAACATTATTCAAAATCGTTATATGGTATTTATTTCTAACTTCAGAGCTATCTCGTACAATAGCAACAAGTTTTACTTCAATCGCGTGTGAACCTTACGCGCACTCTTTTTTGTCTAGACTTATGTTAGTATATACAAAATTTCAAAGTTATATAAATTGGAATCTAGAAAATTACTAGTTAAAATAAATTAAATAAATAAATTCAAAAATATTCATCTCAAGTTTTAAAAAATCGATTTTTTTTTATTTACAGAGTTTAATGTTTCAAGAATATATGTAATAATTTTCTCTGTTTCTTCTTTACTCCGCGAAACTTCAAACACGTTTTTCTCTGGGTGTTCAACGATATCCAGTACTTTTCAAGTCCGAACTGAACAGATTTACTTGGATTTCTACAGATTATAAATATATTTTTCTTCAGTATGGAGTACTATGAAAAAAATCGTTTCCTTTTCACTGAGCTTAATTGATCAATAGAAAAGAATCATATAAAGAAATCTATGCAATTTATAATTATAAGTAAAATACAAATGTTTAAAAGTTGATATAAATGACACCACAAAAACACAATATAAAACTATAAAGACTTTGTTCAATCATAGTTTTGTTCTGAAAACATTTTTCAGACATTACGATCTTTCTACTTCTATCATTAT
>NW_020538484.1:0-75809 GCF_003426905.1 Ctenocephalides felis
GTGTTTATTACTATTATTATTATTATTGTTTTTCCATGAAATTTCCTTTCATATAATTTATTTAGTTTCAATTTTTATAGTTAACTTGATTACCACTGAATGATGGCTAAGATGCTAGCCGAAACGTATGGATTTTAAATAAATAAAATTATTTAAAAAAAACTCATACTATTTTTATTGATGTTACGCCCGAATATTAAACTCAAATTAAACATATATCAACATCAAATTCAAGAATATTCAAAAATATCACTCCTGGGCTGAAAAAGGATTATTGACTTAATACACTAGTTATCATATAATTTTCTTAAAAACCCCACAATACACTCTACGAACCATGGATCCACATCGTCATATCAAACCATCGTCTCTCAAGTACACAAGAACAGGCAAGAAACCTTCAATACACGTGATGACCAATCGTTTTATGAATTATCAGGCGCAACTACGGGATCTATATATATTCACAATTTAAAGCAGTTTCTAAATTAAATTCAAAAATCATTGTAAACACTAATAACATGTCTTCTTATTAAGATGTCGAAAAGAAAAAATAATACCAAACTTTTACAAAATCAATGTAAAAAAATTCAAACCTATTTCTAATAAGTCACAGGATAATACAGTAGAAATCTTAGCTTAAAATTTATTTCTTTAACGATAGAAAGTTGCATTAAAAAAATACACAACTTCAGGAATACCACCGCAAAAATTACCAATTGGTTGTTTTCGTACAGTTGAGTCCGAAATTGTCAACGATTTTCTCCACTTCGAAATATTAAAAACAATAAACATTCCACTAACCTAAAACAATCTTACAAAATAAATTTAACAAATTATTACAAAATAAAATAGAACATAGTAAAATAAATTTAGATGAAAACGTCATCACAAATGGCTAAAAAACTTCTCATCTATTGAGATCCCAGATAGACTTCGATACATTTTGCATTAGGCCCCAATTTTGCTGTTCCCACTGTCCCAACAATTTTAATTTCATTAAATTACTCTCGAACTTAGAAAATGGTTTGCAACAAATTAAAGATCCTAAACAGAAATCTCATACCAGAACCCTTTTTTGCAAAAAAATTATTCGTACATCAATTCTTTCAATATAAAAATTCGAATTATACTGACATTCTTAGAGATCTCAAAAGTTGTAAATTATTTTTAAAAAACCATCCTAACATCATCGTGACAAGAGCAGACAAAGGAAACGTCACAGTTATCTTGACAAAGAGGACTATTTACAAAAAATACTGAATCACTCTCGGACGACAGTACCTACACGACCATAAACAACGACCCAACCGAACACATTAACCGCTCCTGTCATAAACTTCTAGACAAATTAGTTACCAATAAACAAATCACAAAAGATACAGCTACAAACTTAAAAAATTTACACCCATACTTTCCAAGATTATACGGCCTTCCTAAAATACACAAAACAAACCTACCTATAGACCGATTGTTTCAGACATAAATTCTCCACTATACAAATTATCCAAGTACATTTAGTAATATCTTAACAATAACAAAACAGTCCCCATATTACATTAAAAATTCCTTCGAGCTTGTCAAACTTCTTAATAATATTTCCATTCCCAATAATTATAAACTAATTAGCCTAGACGTTATATCCCTATTTACAAATGTCCCACTAGACTTAATACTAGACGCCATCACCAGCAGATGGAGTGAAATTCGCCTTCACACACCACATTATCTTTACATTGGTTTAGAGAAATCATCAAATTCATTGTCTCTAAACACCTATTTTGAATTTAATGGATCATTTTATTACCAAATTTTTGGCACCCCAATGGGATCTCCCGCATCTCCGTCTTTAGTAGAAATTTCCTTACAATTAGTAGAAAACAAAATTTTTAATAATTATAACAAACAAATCTTTTATTACCGATATGTAGACGATATCATTACTTGTATTCCGGAAGAAGACATTAACATATTTACTGATAATTTTAACAATTTTAATAAAAAACTACAGTTTACCGTAGAATTAGAGACAGTGAATTCGATTAGTTTTCTAGACATCAGACTAATACGTACAAATGACCACCGACTAATTACTAACTGGTACCAGAAACCAACTAGCTCCGGACGATACATAAATTACCACTCATACCACCCTCTTAAAATGAAAATAGCGACAATAATAAATTTAACAGACCACGCCATATTACTATCTGACAAAAACTTCTGGACACGAAACATTGACCTAGAATCATATACTGGTGTCATTTGCCTACCGTAACGTAAAAGATTTATTTTTCTCGTGGAAAAAAATTATTTCAACAGTGTGGCATTCTGTTGGTATGTAATTGTGATGCAACCCTTAGTTCAATTTTTACACAAATGAAATCTAAGTTCAATTTTGACCGGCTCAGGAATTTAGTATATCAAATTAATTGCTCTAATTGCGAACTCTTTTATATTGGAGAAACTAGCCAAAACCTAAGTAAACGCCTTAATCAACACAAAAATAATTCAAAAAATCCCAAACAATTTAAAACAATGTTAACTGAGCATATTAAAAATTTAAATCACAATATCGATTTTTTTAAACCCTAAAATTTTACATTTTGAAGAGAATACAATTAAAAGAAGATTCGCTGAGGGGTTGTTTTTACAATTACATAACGACAAAGTGATAAACAACGCTTTGACAATACGGCCCTGAACGAAGCGAACACGTGGTTTCTTAATAGCGTGTCAAAATTCCTTAAAAAATAACAAATCCCATCGCCTTTTAAATTTTCCAAAAAATATCACACATGCTAAAAACTACTTTGAGAAAGTTGTGACATTTCTATCCTATCCTAAACTCCGAAGAGTAAATATAGTTTCGACAACTTGTCAAGTTATCATGATTATTAGTGTGTTTTACCATTTGTGATGTTTGTGTTAAAAATACATATCTTATCAATGTGCACATACTCATACCATGGATTAACAATGGTTTCATATGCTATATTAGGATACAAAATTGTAAGTGTTTTATTACTATTATTATTATTATTGTTTTCCATGAAATTTCCTTTCATATAATTTATTTAGTTTCATTTTTATAGTTAACTTGATTACCACTGAATGATGGCTAAGATGCTAGCCGAAACGTATGGATTTTAAATAATAAAATTATTTAAAAAAACTCATACTATTTTATTGATGTTACGTACGCCGAATATTAACTCAAATTAAACATATATATCAACATCAAAATACAAGATATTCAAAAAAAAATATATATATATATATATATGTATATATATTTTTTTTATTATTTTATTTATTTTACATATATACATTATTTTCATATATTCAATTATATTGAATGGTAGAGTCTTGGTTTGTGTATATTTTTAGAGTTTCGACAAGAATCCAAAAATAATACAAAATAAAAAACAAGAAAAGTTTTTAAAAAACAATTTCTTTATTTAATTATTTGTTTATTGTCCGTTTCGGAACTAGGTACGTTCCATCTTCAGGACATCTGTCAAGAAACATGATCTTGATGAGATTTTAGCAAACAATATGTTTAGGAAAGAAAATAGATTTTTCTTAAATAATGAATTAATTGTAAAAATATAATAATGTACAGAAATATGATAATATGTTCAAAATAAAAATGATAAAAATAAATGAGTGGATTATCAGAACAGGATATTAAAACATAATAGAAAATTTTTTTGAAAGTTATGGAAAATTTTTTAAGAAAGGTTAATGACAAAGTTGAATTAATTACCTGTATGTTTTGAATATTTGTTAGCACTTTTTCACTAAACAAGCTTTTTTAACAAAAATGATTTTGTGAGTTAATTTTCCGCCGATAATTAGATTTTGTAAATCAAAATTACTAAAAAATTGTCTTTTTTTAAAATTATTATTTGAAAACACAAATAATATTGTTCTCTAGGATGTTGTTCGATTGGCTTTCAAAATTAACTAAATGAAACTGGTGTGCCCTTTGTAACACGTGTAACACTTGAACGAGAGATGTGAGATTGTATGTGTGTGTTTTTATATGTCAGGGTGTGAATACTTAAATTGTTGATCTTAAAAGGAAGTCGATATTAATTGTTTGTCAAAAAGTGTAAAAAATTTAAATATGAATCATGTAATAGGTTGTGATCTGATCTAATGTTGACACTGTTAGAAACATTTATGAGGAGGATGAGACAACTCTCCGCGAATAACCTCTAAAGATGCAACTTTCGTGATATAAAATCTTTGGAGTGAAATTAAATGAATGGGCGTTTTCTATAGAGTGTTGTACTAGGGTACTTTTGAAATTTTTTGTTTATGGTGGACCACACTTAGTTCATGTTGTCTCATTCTCTTGTGTACATATTGGGAGGTTTGTCCAATATATTGAAAAGCACAGTCATTACAAGAAACAGAATATAACATTAGTATTGAGATTGGATGGGGTGGGGGATTTAATGTTCGTAAAGAATTGGTTGAAGGAGTGTAAGGATGAGCCTGATACTAAAATGTTTTCTTCTAACAAAATTTTGGCAAAATAATAATATAAATCTTCAACGTATGGTATGCTGCAGTAAATAAGATTGGTGTTTTTGATGTTAGTACTGGTATTGGGAGAATTAATTTGTGTTTTTAAGAAAGTTCGTCTTTTTTGAATAACTGAATGAATGAGATTTTTTGGGTAACCATTTTCAATTAGAGTTATTTTTACTAGGGATAAATTTTGTGGATGGAAAGTTTGGTGAGACAACAAAATAGCATGGTCTGTAAGGGAAATAATAGTGTTTATCTTATAGTTTCTGGGACAGTATGAGGAATAGTGTAACTTACACTATCCTCATACTGTCCCAGAAACTATAAGAAAACACTATTTTTCCCTTACAGACCATGCTATTTTGTTGTCTCACCAAACTTCCATCCACAAAATTATCCCTAGTAAAAATAACTCTAATTGAAAATGGTTACCCAAAAAATCTCATTCATTCAGTTATCAAAAAGACGAACTTCTTAAAACACAAAAATTCTCCCAATACCAGTACTAACATCAAAACACCAATCTTATTTACTGCAGCATACCATACGTTGAAGATTTATATTATTATTTGCCAAAATTTTGTTAGAAGAAAAACATTTTAGTATCAGGCTCATCCTTACACTCCTTCAACCAATTCTTTACGAACATTAAATCCCCCACCCCATCCAATCTCAATACTAATGTAGTATATTCTGTTTCTTGTAATGACTGTGCTTTTCAATATATTGGACAAACCTCCCAATATGTACACAAGAGAATGAGACAACATGAACTAAGTGTGGTCCACCATAAACAAAAAAATTTCAAAAGTACCCTAGTACAACACTCTATAGAAAACGCCCATTCATTTAATTTCACTCCAAAGATTTTATATCACGAAAGTTGCATCTTTAGAAGGTTATTCGCGGAGAGTTGTCTCATCCTCATAAATGTTTCTAACAGTGTCAACATTAGATCAGATCACAACCTATTACATGATTCATATTTAAATTTTTTACACTTTTTGACAAACAATTAATATCGACTTCCTTTTAAGATCAACAATTTAAGTATTCACACCCTGACATATAAAACACACACATACAATCTCACATCTCTCGTTCAAGTGTTTACACGTGTTACAAAGGGCACACCAGTTTCATTTAGTTAATTTTTGAAAGCCAATCGAACAACATCCTAGAGAACAATATTATTTGTGTTTTCAAATAATAATTTAAAAAAAGACAAATTTTTTAGTAATTTTGATTTACAAAATCTAATTATTCGGCGGAAAATTAACTCACAAAATCATTTTTGTTAAAAAGCTTGTTTAGTGAAAAAGTGCTAACAAATATTCAAACATACAGGTAATTAATTCAACTTTGTCATTAACCTTTTCTTAAAAAATTTTCCATAACTTTCAAAAAAATTTTCTATTATGTTTTAATATCCTGTTCTGATAATCCACTCATTTATTTTTATCATTTTTATTTTGAACATATTATCATATTTCTGTACATTATTATATTTTTTACAATTTAATTCATTATTTAAGAAAAATCTATTTTCTTTTCCTAAACATATTGTTTGCTAAAATCTCATCAAGATCATGTTTCTTGACAGATGTCCTGAAGATGGAACGTACCTAGTTCCGAAACGTCGACAATAAACAAATAATTAAATAAAGAAATTGTTTTTTTAAAAACTTTTCTTGTTTTTTATTTTGTATTATTTTTGGATTCTTGTTCGAAACTCTACAAAATATATATATATATATATATATATATATATATACATAATATATATCATTTTAATAGTATTTTCATGATACATATTCATTATATGCATAATACATCATTATATACTTACCTGACAATTAGATGCCGGAAAGACATGCATTTTTTATTATATTTGGAGTTATAACAATTTGGCACATTACACTTTACCATTTTAACTTAATAATAAATGAAAAAAGTATTCACCAAAACATAAGTATATATATAAACAATCACAGAAAAACAAATATAACACATGCATTTATTATTATATTTGGAGTTATAACAATTTGGCACATTACACTTTACCATTTTAACTTAATAATAAATGAAAATAGTATTCACCAAAATATAATTATATATGAACAATCACAGAAAAACAAATATAACACATCTCAACTACAATACGCGATGACAACTTGTAGAAAATGGCCGATCAAATCAATGTAGATCAAGCTATTTGTTAGATCAATGAAATTGGAAATCGTAGCGCCATCCTTCGATCTATTCGAATATCAATTCATTTCAGAACAAGGTAATCTACATTTGTTCGGAGATTACCGGTAGGTAATTTAATTATGTGTGTCCAGTTTTGATTACTTACCGAAGAGCCAATAATATCTTATCCTTACCTCTTCAAGCTGTTTTCTCTTTTTCTTAATGTGCTCTTCCAAGCTAGTCTTTTATTCAGGTGTAAACCTAAATATTTGACTATGTGAGTTTGTTCTATAATTATGTCATTGAGCCTTGTTGCAGGCCAAGTCCCTTTGCGGAGAGTGAGAAGATATAATAATATGATTAATAAATAGGAAATAGATTAAAATATTTATAATAATAAAATAACAGAATAAATAACAAATAAAAATATAATAGGAAAATAAGAGTATAATGAGCATATAGTTATATGATAAGTGAAAAGCATAGTGATGGAACAAAAATAGTAAAATATTAGAAAAAAGATCAATCACATTAAGCAATAATTATATTTGTATCGTTCTTAATTTCACTATTTTCTACCAAGTCATGTATGTGTGCTAAAAACATAGGAAATAGCATTAAAATAAAAAATAAGAGTATAATAAGGATATGATATTTTGATCGATCAATCATTAAGCAATAATTATATGAGTATCGTCCTTAATTTCACAAATTTTTACGATAGGTCATTGCAATGCATTTGAAAACTTGGATAAAATCAGTTTTTTACGGTTATAATAATGTTAGTATTACATACTGGTATGAAACATATATTTATTTTAATGTTTTCCCATTCTATTAAAATTTTTATCACTAATTCATTAATAGGAATAACCATTTTATCCAATGGTAAATACTCAAATATTCGTGCAGTTTTCTCATAATTTGTATAATTAACAATATGATTGAAAAATTTGAATTGTATTTAAAGTGATCTAAAAGAAATGTGTGGCAGTTCATTTTTTTCATTAGGATAAAACTAAGAACACAAACACGTGCTTGTATAGCTTTAAAGTGCAGCTCATTAGTCCTAATTTTAATAAATTTTCATTAAATATTTAATTACATTTTTTAATAAATATTTTAGGATGCTCGCTTGATGGACCTTATCCCCGTCTTCAATTTCTTTTTTTTTAATTTGATCACAAAAAACTAATAAACTAATCAGCACGATAAATATTATAATTTTTGAAGTAAAACTTCTTTAGGCGCGACTAAGGAGAGCATCTGTACAAATACATCAGGAATTGGGTTATGCCCGAACAGTTCGTCATTCGTTTTTGATGAAATCATTTTGAAGTAAAACTTCTTTAGGCGCGATATGGGTGTAAAAATTTCTTTAGGCTACACGGGTGTAAATCCGTACAAATGCAACGAAAACGCCAACGTGAAGTTGAACACTACGACGCCGTAAGCGCTGATGTCGCGAGTATCCACTCCCGTCATGTCATGCGTAAGTCGAGCGCTAAACCCGCTAAACCCTATATGAACTTGCATTAATTGAATCACGTTTTTTTACAAAAGAAGATGTTACTGTATTATGTCCTCATGGAATAAGACTTTTCTTAGAGAATAAATGTGTCATGGAATATAATAAATTTATACTGAATCTCGTTGAAGACAAAATAATATCTACTGCCACGGATATTTATGTAGGTTGCCATGCGACAGATCAACAATCATACATTCGTCAGCAGTTTCACAAAAATCGGTTATGAATAAATTTTACATAATAACAACTAATATTGATGTGAGTGATGGCTTAGCACTTAGCTAATGGTTGTGTAGGAAAATTAGTGTACATAGAACGTGGCGATAATGATGAACTTCTACGTTTATGGTTTGAATTTCCTGGTAAGATAGGTAACAAAATTAGGAAGAAAGCTGCACATCATATTCAAACTCTTAATATCAGTAGGATTGATGTGCCGATTCTCAGGAGATCTTCATCTATTCCAATGAATAGAAATAAAATCATATTTGCCAAAAGAAATCATTTTCCTTTAGTGTCTGCTTGTGCACTCACAATACACAAATCACAAGGTGGTACTTTTGATGAAATTGTATATGAATACAATAAAACACATAATCAGCAGCTTCTATATGTTGCATTATCACGAGTTACCAGCATTAATGGATTGTTCATCATTTCTAAAACAACGACAAAAAATTTTATCATGGAAGAAAACGGCCAGCAGGATTAATGGACTTACAAACTGAATTCCAAAGACTTTCAACTCGTAGATTAATAACACAAGAAGAAAAATTGAGTGAGATAATAAGTTTGAACGACATTTCATTGTTTTCCTTTAACTGCCAAAGTTTACGAGCTCATTTGCCTGATCTGCAAGATAAAGTGCTACAACGTTGTACGTTTTTGTTATTTTCGGAAACTTGGATCAATAATGAAGAACGAATTGATATTCAGAACTATTACTGCGTTACTCAATACAAACGATCAAACTCAAGAGCAGGTGGTGTAGCTGTCAATCATTCATGTTCAGATACTCTTCATAATGCGACTCCTATGCAGTTTCTTGCGCCAACAATATTACTGGATATTCCTAATGAAATTACACAAGTAGGTGATATTGCAGTTGTCCGCTGTGTGAACACTCAGAATCAAACATTAATTATAGTCGTCCTTTAAATTTCTCCCAATAAAAACATATCAAATATTATTAAATTTCTTCATCAGCAGTTACTTCATTTTTCTAATAAGGGTGCAAAACTTTTAAACACTAATCACAACGAGATACCATTAACTCTTGCTGGAGATTTCAATATCAACTTTCGTTCAGAAGAATCTCAACCATTAATTGATTTTTTAAATAATAAATTTAATTTAACAATAAATAATTCTCCATTTGAATCAACCACAAGATATGGCACGACTATTGATGCAGTTTTCTCCAGAAATGTACATAGTTTACAAAGCAAAATTTATGTCTCTCATTTCCGTTATCACAAACCTATTATATCATATATGAACTATGATAGCAATTAATCTATCGCTGTTGTTTTAAACTTTGTTATTGATGTTATGTGATTATTAATAAATGATTTTTAAAATTCAAATATGATGTTTTTTTTATTTTTATCTTAATTGCCTACTCATACAATATTAAAAGTTTTACTTCAATCGCGTGTGATCCTTACGCGCACTCTTTTTTTTATACGGGTCGATTGTGATTAGTAGTCGTAGGGCCGGTACTCATATATAAACAAGTATAAATTATTTATAAAAAATGAATATAGGTACTCATATTTATATATGCTATTATGAATATATAATTTATAATTTATTATTATATAAATATGCATGATGGTTGATATTAATAAATGTGTGCATCTCGAGTATAACTATATTACTAACAAACATTATTCAAAATCGTTATATGGTATTTATTTCTAACTTCAGAGCTATCTCGTACAATAGCAAACAAGTTTTACTTCAATCGCGTGTGAACCTTACGCGCACTCTTTTTTGTCTAGACTTATGTTAGTATATACAAAATTTCAAAGTTATATAAATTGGAATCTAGAAAATTACTAGTTAAAAAATAAATTAAATAAATAAATTCAAAGAAATATTCATCTACAAGTTTTAAAAAATCGATTTTTTTTATATTTACAGAGTTTAATGTTTCAAGAATATATGTAATAATTTTCTTCTGTTTCTTTACTCCGCGAAACTTCAAACACGTTTTTCTCTGGGTGTTCAACGATATCCAGTACTTTTCAAGTTCGAACTGAACAGATTTACTTGGAATTTCTACAGATTATAAATATATTTTTCTTCAGTATGGAGTACTATGAAAAAAATCGTTTCCTTTTTCACTGAGCTTAATTGATCAATAGAAAAGAATCAGATAAAGAAATCTATGCAATTTATAAATTATAAGTAAAATACAAATGTTTAAAAGTTGATATAAATGACACCACAAAAACACATAATAAAACTATAAAGACTTTGTTCAATCTATAGTTTTGTTCTGAAAACATTTTTCATACATTACGATCTTTCTACTTCTATCATTATAATGAATCTGTAAAGTGAACGTACAGTTGTGTGTGACTTATTAGAATATAAAAAATATTTTTATATAGAGTCTATATTATATACTATATTATAGCCATAGATAAACAAGTATAAATTATTTATAAAAAATGAATATAGTCGTTTCTCTATCTTGACTGGTTCAATCGCAAAAATATTTCTTTTTTATATATTTTTACGTTTCAAAGTTTTCTGAACATTTTGGCATAGGTTAGAAAAATATGGATGTACGTGTGTGTTTGTGTGTGTTTGGATACAATTTTTTGTAGACGATTCCGTAAACACTAATGACCCGATTTGAATAATCCAATTCGCATTGACGGGGAGACGTGCTGATTAGTTTTTGGCAAAAGCAGGTCTAGTTGTTTCGAAGATACGGGGAAGAAAATGCCAAAAATAATAATTCAGTTTTTAAAATAACGGAGCGTCCGATTTGAAAGATTCAAATAACGTTTTGTTTGTATTGACAAAATGAGGAACTTTTAAAATTTTTGAGAAAGCAGATCTTGAGGTTATGAGAATCTAATAGAAAAAGTAAAAAAAAATCGGTCAAAAATGATCATTAGACATATGCACATCAAATTATAAGATATTTTATAGAACAAATATTGTTTACATATCTATGGATAGTACCAATGTTTATGTACTAGACTCAAAGACCTTATACAATACATGGACTGCTAATTGAGCGCATAAAAAGTGTCAAAAGATGTTTTATGATATGAGGGCATATGAAGGTAATTTCGCGGCCGAGATACTATCAAAATTTAATGCTTACTAGAAAAAATTGTTTTGCAAACAATGTAATTAATACAAGGCTGAAATAATGCAAAATATATATTTGTATATTGTATATTGATTATGTATAACTATTATCTATATATTAATTACATTTTATTATATAATAACTGTAATTTTTGATTAAAAAAAAAAAGTTATCACATTGCAAAAAAATGTTTATTTTGCAAACAGTTCAATTACATTAATACAATGCAGAAATAATTCAAAATATATATTTGTAGTGTTGATGGATCATTGCCATGGGTTCCCAAGCCCAATGATCGCATTTGCAGTCAACATTTCATTAGAGGAAAAAAATCGGACGAGGTATTGAGTCCTACCTACTTGCCAACAATATTTTTTCTTCAAGGCACTTAACCTTAAAAATGTTTACTGCATTTCTTTATTTAATTATTCATTATACTTAACTTTGTTTTAAGTACGTTGAAGTAAATTTAATAATTTCAATAAACATTGAGCGTTCACATTATTATTGTATCTTGTTTATTATTATTTATAACAATTATTTCATATCTTTTTTCTTTAACAAACATATAAAAACTCAAGAAATACACTGATAGCCTCAATTAGTTCATATTTATTCCGGCGCTGCTTGAGCGCTGCACTCACGCACATATCGAATATAAGGTCAAGGTCTATGACATAGATAAAAGACGAGTATATGGTCTATGACTAGACTGCATCGCGTCCGATATTTTGTCTCTACGCTGCGCTATTGTTTTGAATAAAAATTCAAAATTTACAGATAGTGAATGAATACTAAATTAGAAAAATAAGAATAATTTTGAAAATGTCTTCTTTAAACATTTCAAAATTTCCAAAAATCAAGTTTTTTCAAAATTCAAACAAAAAGTTTTTTTTATTTTATTTTTGGTACTCATTAATGCAAATATTCAGTGAACAATACATTTTAGACTTATTTTTTACATCATTTGGTGCCACGTGTTATCATAATAATCAACCCGTGCAAAATTTGATATTGTTTGTTTTTAAGCAATTTATTTTATCTCAAATATATTCAGAATCGTGTAAAGTGCTCATCCAATTTAGAAAAGTTAGAGAATTTCTAATTCTTTTGTCTTTCTCGTTAACGTAAAAGCGTTAACGGTTCATCTTAACGAACGTCGCTTCTCACGCTACGGACAGGTGTGTCGGCACCCTTACATCCGTTCTACGATTATTAGTATTTGTAATCTTCTATCTTCTATGACTATCGTTGATGGCAGGCGCTTCATGATAGTTCAACACCTAGACAATATTAGAATACCCCGTGTTCATAGTTGGTTCAACAAGTTTCAACAAGTTTTTTAGGTTTTGTTTAAATTCAGTGCTTTAGTGGATGATTAATGATTAAATTATTTATTTTGGTTAGTATTTTATTGAATTGGTTATTTTCGTTATTAATTTATATCAAGGAACTTTGACAGCATTCTATTCTGTATTCGCATTGATCTTATATGCTAAACATTCGTTAACGTTCATGTTTTTTTTATTATTTTGAAACATGCTATTGATTTATTATTAAACTTAATGTTTGTGTTATTTATTAGATTATTTGGTGAGTACGTACTTTGTTTTTTATCGATATTGTTTTGATTTAAGAAAAAGGTTATGACTTGCACACGCCTGTCATAATTTAACAATTTTTTTGTGGCCATTTCACGTTTTCTTTCATTTTGATACGAATTAAAATATATTTTTATTTCTGCGTATCAAATATTATATTATTTTATAATTTCAGATGTCGGTGAATAAATACTATTCCACATGATGAAGGATTATGTGACCGTTTCTGAACAAAATCATACTATATTTTATAGCTATACGAGTTAATTTGAGTATTAGGTCATCTATGGTAAGTTGCTGCATGTTGCTCCTATCAATTATGTTAATCTTGATCACTGCAATTAAATATGTTGTACTCTATAGAACATTTTACCTACAGTAGGAAAAATTTCAATATCATCATCAGTATCAACTAAAATGATAAACCTTAGTAAACTGATATGTGTCATATATAAATTTTGCAACTGAATGCTGTTCTAGCCGTTTGATCTGTAAACTATTAATGGTGGCTCAATCAAGTTGACAAAGATATGTTTGTTTAGAAAGAGTCGCTAATAAATGTTGCCTTTTTAATTCTGACTTTAGCAGTTAATGTAGTGGTTTCCAATCTTTTCTTCCTTGCGCATTATTTTTTCTTATAATCAATAGTTATGTTTGTATGTACATTTTTTAAAAATATTGTGTATTATTTGGTATAATTTCATTTAAGTATATTTAAATTAAATTGTTAGAAAAATTAGGGAGGGCATAATATTTTTTTTTATCGAAAGGGGGCATCAAAAACCTTTTTAATAGAAAAAAATATTGCGCCCCCCCTAATTTTTCTAACAATTTAAATATACACCTAAGTCTGTTTTTACACGGTAGATTGGTTCCAGAAGAAGCCGTGTAAAAAAAAAACGTGTGAAAAAGACATTGATCTTATACAAAAATGGGTGATTTGTTCCTAATCTCCAAAACCTATTAAAATTAGTGAAAAACAAGAATTTTCAGGGTATTCCCCTAAATTAGTGCTATTCACATTTCCTTTGACCAATAAAAATTGTTTGTACGCGCTAAAGGGGAATTCACTTAAATCTTTAAACTAGTGTTCGCAAACTATCGATACTATCGATGGTTTCAGACTTTTTTCTTTCATAAATATTTTTTTGTGATATGAACATACTTTGCAAAAATTAAATTTGATAAAAAAAATTTAAGTACATAAAATTTCAAATCGTGCTAAATGGAATAAAATCGTTTAAAAAAATTAAAAATATTCAATTTTCAAACCGTGTTATATCAAAACCGTGTACAAAAAGACCGTGTAAAAACAGACTTAGGTGTATTTAACTGAAATTATGCCAAATAATACATAATATTTTTAAAAAATGTACATACAAACATAACTCTTTATTATAAAAAAAAATAATTTTAAATTTAATGAAAACAAATCATAGAATAATAATTAAGGTTGAGCTTGTTTTTTTAGCAAATCATCATATTTCTCAATGACAAATGGATTTCTAATCTATTCGTATTTGGACATATCTAGAACTTTAAAGTAATGCGAAAATTAGTTCTTCAGACTAGTCATATGATTGATAAGATCTTTACATACTTCTATTTCATCAGTAACACAAGTAATTTTAAAGGTGGGAAATATGTCAAAGTTATTAGTTTTCATCCTAGCTATCCACAGTTTTAATTTTTTCATAAGAGCCGTAATCTTGTGTTTGCGCCGCACCTGTGTAGGTTGTCGGACCTGTAAAAGGTTTTTTTTCTACTTGGACAACACGTTTCAAATTTAGGCAATCGGGCAATTCTGACTCATAAAAAAGGCCGATGCAGGCAATAGTTTTACCATTCAAATTTATTCATTCGGTTCCTTTCATTCGTTCAGGTACTTTCAGTTCCCTTCAGTGTTCGAGTCGTTTCATTCCGTGCCTCTCATTCGTTCAAGTACTTTCAGTTCCTTATCAGTGTTCGAGTCTATTCTTTCCGTGGTTTTCATTCATTTCGGTTTAATTCATTCAATCAGTACATTCAGTTCCTTTCAGTGTTTGTTATCACTTCAGTATTATCAGTGGATTAAGTTTCTATTGTGTGTCAAGTCGGCCAGTTGTTTTTGTTTTGTTATCAGTGTGTTCGAATTCCCTTTCAACATTTCCAACCGACTACGCTGATGTTTCCAGATCCAACCAAATAGCTGCCGCGGCTTGGACTTCCAAACAGATAACATTTTTTCATGCAATATTAATTAGTGTTCATTTTTGTTTTTCATTTATATAAAATTTATATAGAATATATTTTAGTTTATTATTAATTACGGATTAAGAAAAAACTTTATTTTTAATTTATATTTGTTTTCCAATTAGTTTTTGTTTTCTGCATACATTTAATTTTTTTTTATTATTCCTCGGAGTATAAAATACTTCGAAAGGGGTTGAGAAACCCCCCAACATCAACATTTGGTCCTTCGAACCGGATCCTAATTATTATTAGGATTAATTGGGTGTATACAGAAAACAAAAATATATAATGGGGCCTAAAATCGATATTGGTGCAGAAATTGTACGTCTAACCGCCAAAAGAGAGACGTACTTCTCAATTGTGCAAGAAACGTACGATCTATCACAACAGATTGATGTACCATCAAACAAGACACAATTTCTCGAAAATTTATACATTTCTGAAAATGCTCGTGAACAATTCATTCAATTGTGTGATGAAATAAACAAATTAAAATATTTAGATAATCCTAGTTTTATTCCGGAATATTCTGCAATAAAGGCCCTTGAAACGATGTACGCCAAAATAAAACACGCTGAGAAATTATTAGAGAATAAAAATGTGCATAGTTCTTCAATTAAAGACGTTGTACCCAAACAACATTTACCGTCCATTAAAGTACCTAAATTCTCAGGTGATATTCAACAATGGCCATTATTCTATGAAACATTTAATTCACTAATTCATGAAAATACCGAGTTAGATAATG
This sequence comes from Ctenocephalides felis, assembly GCF_003426905.1. Taxonomy (NCBI): domain Eukaryota; kingdom Metazoa; phylum Arthropoda; class Insecta; order Siphonaptera; family Pulicidae; genus Ctenocephalides; species Ctenocephalides felis. The sequence goes on from NW_020538484.1 coordinate 16,182, forward strand.
TATCAAAATTCCATTTTTTAAAAGGAGCGTTACAGGGTCCGGTATTAAAAATATTTCATTCGATACTACCGACCGCAAATAATTATCAAATTCTTTGGGAAGCGCTCATCAAAAAATACCAAAATAAACGCTACTTAGCCACAAATTATTTCAAGCAACTATTATCATTCAAAACCATTTCATCTGGACAAATAAATTCATTCCTTGAAAAATTCGATACCGCGGTGCAAGCGCTCTCCCAATTGAATATTCCCGACGCCTATGATTTCCTTATTACGTCACTAGCATTCTCGAAACTCGATCCGTTGTTACAAGAAAAATTCGAGCATTTTTATCAAGGTGAGTTTCCCAAATATCAAGACCTCCTGCATTTTCTTCAAAAATCACAACAGGCAAAAAATCAAGTATATGGTATGAGCAACAATTTCACTAATGACAAACCCAATTACAAAAACACAAAAATTAGCCGGTCATTTTTGTTAAAAAATAAATATGATAACCATTGCTTTGTGTGTCGGGAACAACACAGAGTGTTTACTTGTTCGAAATTTCTTTCATTGAATATACCTGATCGGCGATCCCTTATTCAAAAATTAAACTTATGCGACAATTGTTTGGGTCATAAGATAACGACTACATGTCGATCGAATAAAACCTGTTTATTATGTAACGAACGACATCACTCGCTATTGCATACTGGCAGCAATTTTGCGAGTACGGATCAAAATAATCTTTCTAACTCAAAATCAAATAGTACGGTTTTATGCGCATTTAATCAAAACAAAATTGCACATCATATTACCATATTGCCGACAGCAGTAGTAAAAGTTACTACTAGAAAAGAAAACATTTTATTACGTACAATTATTGATTCGGGAAGCGATAGAAATTTTGTGTCATTAAATTGGTGCAAAAAGGCTGATTTACAAATTCTTCCAATATCAACCCAAGTGATCGGGTTAGGCAATTCGTCACATAAAGTTATTGGATTAGTTAATTTCACTTTGAAATCTTTAATCGATTCTTATCAGTTATCGGTCTGTGCATACGTAGTACACGAGATAGTGGGAAAGCAACCACAAATTACCATTCCGATTTCATCCATCAAAACATTTCTGAATTATCCTTTAGCGGATCCTAACTTTCATACACCCCAGGAGGTCGACGGAATTTTGGGTTGCGATGTTTTTGGCGAAATTCTTGGCACTAATCAGGTTAAAAATGATAAAGGATTACCTGTGGCCCTAGAAACCCGGTTGGGTTATCTAATATTAGGTTCCATTCCTGATTTATATGAAAATACCGGCACTTCTACTAATTTATGTAATGTTTCAGATTCAGATTTTCATTTACAAATGAATAAATTCTTACAATTAGAAGACATTCCCGAAATAATCCCCTCTTCTAACGATGATTTATGCGAAAATCATTTTACTACAACTACTACGCGATCTCCAGATGGACGATATGTAGTAGCGCTGCCTTTTAAAAGTGAAGGCAGGAATTTATACAAATCATTTCATTTAGCCTTAAAGCGATACCAAATGCTTGAAAATAAATTTTTGAAAAATCCCGAATTTCATAAAAAATATGCCGCCGTTATAGAAGATTACCTGACTCAAAACCAATTATCCTTTGTCGATTATTGTCCGGTAGATCAGGAAGTCGATGATTTTATTAAAATAAAAAATGGATATTATATTCCTCATTTCGCAGTCGAAAAAGAAAGTTCCTCTACGCCTTTACGCGTTGTGTTTGATGCATCTGCGAAAAATTCAGAATTCACTTCCTTGAACGAAATTTTGCATGTTGGTCCTAAATTACAAACCGACATTTGTTCAATCCTTCTAAATTTTCGTTTCGGGCCTATAGCATTAACAGCTGATATCAAACAAATGTATCGTAATATTTGGGTTCGTAAACAAGATAGAAAATATCAAAAAATCTTATGGAGACCGTTTCCCGATGCACCCATTGGCATCTATGAATTAAATACTGTAACTTTTGGTCTATCGTCATCTCCCTTTCAAGCTATCAGAACCATCAAACAACTTTCCCGAGACGAATGTTCCAAATATTCTCAATCTATTTCTAGAATTCTTGAGAACGATGTCTATATTGATGATGTGGTTACAAGTATCGACTCCTTGGATAGCGCTAAAACCATTTGCGAAGGTTTGCAGACTGTATTATCGTCTGGTGGTTTTGAATTAAAAAAGTGGGAATCTAATAATTCTAATCTGCGTAAACTTTTTCCTGATTCTGATGTACAAAATAAACATTTCTCTAAATCGGATTTTCAAATGGAATCTTCTACAAAGGTATTGGGATTAAAATGGGATCCCTTATCAGATAATTTTTCATTCGAAATAAAGCTTACGTGGAGAAAATGGACAAAGAGACAACTTCTTTCAGTAATAGCGCGAATCTGGGATCCTCTGGGTTTCCTAACTCCGATAGTTGTTAAGATAAAAATATTATTGAAAAAAATTTGGACATTAAAAATCGATTGGGATGAGGAATTACCATCATTTATTATTACATCATGGTTAGCCGTATATTCCGAATTAGAGCATCTTAATAACTATCAGATTCCGCGTTATCTCGAAACGTCAAAACAAAACAAATGTACATTATTTGGTTTCGCGGATAGCTCAGAGCAAGCGTATGGAGCGGTAGTTTATATTAAATCTCTTGGCAATCCGAATTTCTTATTGATTTCAAAATCACGAGTAACACCGATTAAAAACCAAACATTAGCCAGGCTTGAACTTTGTGCCTGTCATTTACTGTCAAAACTTCTGAATTTTATATTAACGAATAACCAACATAGTATAGATTTTGATTCCATTTACTGTTTTTCCGATTCTATGATTGTCCTTCACTGGTTAGCAGGACCGGCTACTCGTTGGAAAACATTTGTAGCCAATAGGGTAACAAAAATACGGGATCTCATTCCTAATGCACAATGGCTTCACATTCCTTCTAATCAAAATGCAGCCGATTGTGTTTCTCGAGGTCTTCGACCTAAGGATTTTATCCAACATAAGAATTGGTTGTTTGGGCCGGATTGGTTAAACGGTCCTATATCAACTTGGCCTGCAAAAACGGTTGAACCTTCCGGAGATATTGATCAAGAAAGAAAAGCTAACGTTCTATTAGTAAAGAGTGTCATACCATCGATCAATCCTTTATATGAATTAACGCAAAAATTTTCTAATTGGTGCAAACTTGTAAGAATTTTCGCTTATATGTTGAAGTTTTGTAAAATTATAACAAATCGAAACCGACTTTTGACTTCAGATTTGAAACAAGCCGAGGTAATTATTATTCGTTTAGTCCAAGAACATCATTTTCCCGAAGAATTCAAACTATTAACGAACGGAAAGTCTTGTTCGAAGAAGTTTTGCCGACTAAATTTGGTTTTGGATTCTAATAATTGTTTACGCGTTAAAGGTAGATTAGGATTAACAACTAATAACAATCCATTTCTTTTGCCAAAAAAAGACCAAGTAGTAAATTGTCTTATAGATTACTACCATATTAATAATTTACATACTGGATCAAACTTAGTATTATCTTTATTGAGGCAAAAATATTGGATCTTGTCGGCTCGTGCAATAATTCGTAATCGTCTTCACAAGTGTATAACTTGTTTTCGACAGAATCCGAAACCCATTTTTCCATTCATGGGCGACTTACCAGTACCGCGCATAACAGCCAGTAGAGCTTTCCTAAACGTCGGCGTTGATTATGCAGGCCCCTTCAATATCTCCATGAGTCGTCACAGAGGCGCTCGAACCTACAAGGCTTATATATGCTTGTTCATCTGTTTAGCCACTAAGGCGATACATCTCGAATTAGCTTCAGATTTAACAAGCGATACATTTTTAGATTGCTTGAAACGATTCCTAGCCCGGCGTGGTCCTATTAAATGTATTTACTCCGATTGTGGAACCAATTTTATAGGAGCCAAAAATACTCTTGATTCCTTATTCCTTCTCCTAAATTCCGAAGAGTATAAAAAGCGTTTCAATGAATTATTGGTTTTGCATGACATTGAATGGAAATTTAATCCACCGTTTGCCCCACATTTTGGAGGTATATGGGAGGCGAATATTAAATCAGTGAAGACCCATTTGTTTAAAGTTATAGGGTTGCAAATTTTATCCTACGAAGAGTTTAATACAGTCCTCAATCAAATCGAAGCCTTACTGAATTCAAGACCGTTATGTTGGCTGAGCAATGATCCGTCGGACCCTCAGCCTCTTACGCCTGCGCACTTTTTAATGCAAGAGCCTCTGTCGGATTTGCCCGTTGACTATGAAAACTTGAATTTGACTAAAAGAAAACAATTGTTAGATCATATTGTCGCTTCTTACTGGAAGCGATGGAATGTGGAATATCTAACCGAGCTACAGGTCCGACAGAAATGGAATATAGTCACTAATCCTATTAAAAAGGGTGATTTGGTAGTTGTAAAACAAGAGAATGCGCGTCCGCTCCATTGGGGGTTGGGAAGAGTTGAAGAGGTTTTTCCGGGCTCCGATGGAGTGGTTCGAGTAGCATTGGTAAAAACGGGAAATACCCTAATCAAGCGGCCTGTTGTCAAACTATGCCCCCTACCTATTCAATAGTTTATATCTGAATTATTCATTTCAAAAAAAAAAAACTTTTCTATCTCATGATATATTTGCTTCTATATATAGTTTTGCCAAATTTTCAATCTCCAGGGCGATGAGAACATCCCTCATAGTCTCTGGAAGATTCTTGTAAATGTCCAAAAATCTAGACCCTGGCGCGAAAATAAAACTTCCGCAATCTAGATTGTGTGAATGTGGTAGGTTGCGAGAGCGGGACCCTGGCGCGAGGTCAGGCTTCCGTAACCGATCTACTCTGAATGAAAGTTTGAATTTATTTTGGCAATTCTATCCTTCCTAATCATGAGGTTCACTATGTACCAATTTCGAGTATTTTCAGAAGTATAAAAGGCTAACCTTTTAGTCGGGGGAAAATGTTTGCGCCGCACCTGTGTAGGTTGTCGGACCTGTAAAAGGTTTTTTTTCTACTTGGACAACACGTTTCAAATTTAGGCAATCGGGCAATTCTGACTCATAAAAAAGGCCGATGCAGGCAATAGTTTTACCATTCAAATTTATTCATTCGGTTCCTTTCATTCGTTCAGGTACTTTCAGTTCCCTTCAGTGTTCGAGTCGTTTCATTCCGTGCCTCTCATTCGTTCAAGTACTTTAGTTCCTTATCAGTGTTCGAGTCTATTCTTTCCGTGGTTTTCATTCATTTCGGTTTAATTCATTCAATCAGTACATTCAGTTCCTTTCAGTGTTTGTTATCAGTTCAGTATTATCAGTGGATTAAGTTTCTATTGTGTGTCAAGTCGGCCAGTTGTTTTTGTTTTGTTATCAGTGTGTTCGAATTCCCTTTCAACATTTCCAACCGACTACGCTGATGTTTCCAGATCCAACCAAATAGCTGCCGCGGCTTGGACTTCCAAACAGATAACATTTTTTCATGCAATATTAATTAGTGTTCATTTTTGTTTTTCATTTATATAAAATTTATATAGAATATATTTTAGTTTATTATTAATTACGGATTAAGAAAAAACTTTATTTTTAATTTATATTTGTTTTCCAATTAGTTTTTGTTTTCTGCATACATTTAATTTTTTTTTATTATTCCTCGGAGTATAAAATACTTCGAAAGGGGTTGAGAAACCCCCCAACATCAACATCTTGTCTTTTTGAACAAAAGCATGAATTTGAGATGCTTGCATTGATTTAGTTAAATCGCTTAGTCTTTGAAAAATATCAACTAAATATGCCAATTTTGCAAAGAAAATACATTTTCTTTATTGTTTAGTATTTCTCTTTTATATGATATGCAGCAAAACAGTCTCCAAGATGTAACGCAACTCCACAAGACTTGCACATTAAGTTTGTTGCTCTTCTTTTTTTTGCAAAGTGTCCTAAAACAAACCTACCTCATATTTTTTGGCATCAGCAAGAAATATGGCAATTTCTTAACAATTAAACACTGCTGGACAAAATTGTTTGTCACATTTTTTCTTATGTTAAATGTAATGTTATATATATTTGTAATTCAAATGTCCCGCCATTAGTATTAGTGACGTTGGCAATACTCTTTCCCCTACTCAAACTATGTATCCGCCATTTTTATGTTTTGTTTATGTTAAACTCTGTAAATCTCTGTCTTTGCTGAACCGTGAACCAAATAACATCTAAAATAAACTTAATAATTAAAAGGAAGCATTTTTATTACACCAACTGCACTACACTAATTGACACAATATTAATACCAAGCTATCAGTAGTTCAAACATTTGAAACTAATTATGAATTAGAGTTAAAAAACTATCATTTCAAACTAATTCAAGTTCAACTATTTAAAACTAATTATGAATTTGAGTTAAAAAACTACATTTGTGTACATAGTTGTTGAAGTCTAAACGCTGAATGAATGCGCATACAAAGATTTTTTAAAAAATGTGCAAACTGGTAAAAACATATGGTTACGGAAAGTAATAAAAAGGGACACGCTTATTCAGTAATAATATTGTTTGAAAAATTGTCGAGGAATATTTTGTAATCATTACAGAGTGAATAGCTGTCAAGTCTTTTGTTGATTACTTTATTGCCTAATGATATTAGACAACCTTCATCATATCTTCTGTTAAATATATTGATTTCAAAATGTAAAATACTCGGATTTAGAAAATCAATGTTATGTTGAAGGGTGTTAATATGATCTGAAAGCATTATTCTATACTGATTTTTATTTATTCCTATGTTGAGAGATTCTTCTGTGTAAATTTTGGCTAGTTTCGCTAATGTAAAATCCTCGGCAATTTGGACAATTTAATTTGTATACTAAATTACTTAAAATTTTCGGATCGAATTTAGATTTTAATTAAGTGACTGAGGTAAAGACTACTCTAATATTATGTTTAATGAAGAGTTTTTTCTATGCGTAGTATAGATCGTTTATAAAGGGCAAGGTAATAGTTCCGACGTAATTTTCGCGGTTTGGATTTCCCGTTGAAAAGTTATGACGGTTTTGGAGGTATGAAATTCTGTTTCTAGTTATGGATTGGATCAAATGTTGAGGTTAAGAATTTTTACTTAATATTTGTGATACTAATGAGAGGTTGTTCTTCAAAAAGGGTCTGGGCGTGTTTCCATACAGAATTGGCCCCACCCTGGTATTTAAATTATTTTGATGCCATTTTATAGGTATTTTCGAGAAAATTCGATATACCAAATTTCAAATCCGTAGCTCATCATTTGGCCGAGATATCAGTGAAAACATGTGAAAGTGGCCCCTTTTTTCAAACTCACTTTTTGTCGGAAATATGAGAGATATCGAAAAACTGTTTACGTCATTCTATTTGTACTGATCTTGTCTATATTATTTATAATGAATAATGTTAAAAAATTGTCATTTACTGGATGAAAAGTTGAAAATAAGTTTTTATTTGAAATTTTCGTCCAGAACGGTTAATTCGACTACTTTCTAAATAGCATCGTTTTAAAGCCTGTATATTTTACTTTTATTATCCAAAATTTTATTTAAATCGAAGTGGAACTTTTTATAAAAAGTTGAAAAAAACGAGGGTAGTACACGCGGAACCCGTAGAATATGCGTGAAAGTAGCGTCTCTCAATAGCAAACCAGTGCACATTGCGCTTGGCGCGCATCGGAACATATTCTATATAAAGGTATTACTTATTTAAAAAATAAAACTAGATATATATTTGTCTTTTATATTCATATATTTATGTATATAATTATTGTGGTTACATATTTATCTACAATGTTTTTTTGTTTTGAAATTATACCTAAAACTATTTGCTTTTTATATTTTATATTTTATATTGTTACTGTATATTATTTTATAACCATAGAAATACATAAATAAATAGTCACTATATTTACCATAGTAATATGGAAGTTAAGTTACGAAGTTATTAAGACACTTTTAATCGTAGTCGCTATCATTATTAATAGAAACTGTTTAACTTGTTATTAACATTGTTAATAGAAACTTTTTAAACACTTGTTTATTGCAGATTTTGCAATTTTCCGCCATTATTGTTTCTATTAAGTTTATAATTATGAAATTACTAAAATACCCACTAAACCACCAAAGCTCTTACTAAAATAACAATGGATTTGAATCAGAAAAAAATCTAAATACAGATTTCACACAGAACACAAAAAAGCAAACAACTAAAATAAAATAACTGTGAAATCTATGATAGTAATTACCGAAACATTATATTTTCTGATATATTATAAATTCTTGAAGTAACTATACTGGAAGCAGCTTAAACACAAACTGATGCATTTTTTAAAATACAATTAAGTAACAAAGCTAGAGCATTTCAAATTACTAAGAATTTTTTATATTATATTCTTCTATCTTTGTATTATTGCAGTATCGATAAAGATATGACAGACTAAAGAACGTATTTTTATCTCAATATTCTAATTGTTATTCAAAGAATAATTGTATATTTAGTTTTTATTGTGAGTGAATGGTTGAATGCATCATTATTTTGTATACACAAAATATAAATATAAAAGACATAATATTTATAACAGAAAGAACTACAGTTTCTATTAACAATGATAGCGACTACGATTAAAAGTGTCTTAATAACTTCGTAACTTAACTTCCATATTACTATGGTAAATATAGTGACTATTTATTTGTGTATTTCTATCGTTATAATATAATAACGGTAATAATATAAAATATAAAATATAAAAAGCAAATAAAGTTTTAGGTATAATTTCAAAACAAAAAAACATTGTATATAAATATATAACTAGTTTGAATATAAAAGACATAAATATATATATCTAGTTTTATTTTTTAAATCAGTAATACCTTTATATAGAATATGTTCCGATGCGCGCCAAGCGCAATGTGCACTGGTTTGCTATTGAGAGACGCTACTTTCACGCATATTCTACGGGTTCCGCGTGTACTACCTTCGGTTTTTTCAACTTTTTATAAAAAGTTCCACATTTTGGATAATAAAATTAAAATATACAGGCTTTAAAATGATGCTATTTAGAAAGTAGTCAAATTAACCGTACTGGTCGAAAATTTCAAATAAAAACTTATTTTCAACTTTTCATCCAATAAATGACAATTTTTTAACATTATTCATTATAAATAATATAGAGAAGATCAGTACAAATAGAATGACGAAAACGGTTTTTCGATATCTCTCATATTTCCGACAAAAAGTGAGTTTGAAAAAAGGGGCCACTTTCACATGTTTTCACTGATATCTCGGCCAAATGATGAGCTACGGATTTGAAATTTGGTATATCGAATTTTCTCGAAAATACCTATAAAATGGCATCAAAATAATTTAAATGCCAGGGTGGGGCCAATTCTGTATGGAAACACGCCCATACCCTTTATTAGATCCATACGTTTCGAGTCCCAATTTGAGTGACAACAAAACACACAAGTAATTAATACACAAAACACAAATAAAAACTTGTCAGGAGATTATTACTTCGTAACAAAGCATGTTAGTGAAAAAATAAATGAGTATGAATTATACTTCAAAAAGAATTAAACGAACAATAATAAATTCGAACATCATATCTTGTAGAAGAACAATAATTAATTAGTACACTCATGAAATAAATACTTCAATTATAGATATATCATAGCAATAATCACAGCAAGATAGAACTATAATTAAATACCAAAAACTTACAAATGTTTTTATCAGAAGCGCGATTCTCGTTTCAAAACTTAATTATATGCAATTTTTTAATCCATAATGTTCGAGTTTTATGAGAATAACAATTAAAAATCTTAAGTAGTAATTTTTGATGAGGCGCCAAATCATGTACCAAAAATGTTAAATTATACATTTTTATACAAAAGAAAATGAAAAATTGTATGGAAAGCAAAACCTGAAATATATTAACCAGTAAAATTTATTCAAATGTTAAATTTAAATAATATTGTATATCGATTTAGAGTCTTGCAAGGCAGACCACCACATAAAAAGCATAACCTTTCCTCGAAAATGGTTTGCGAGCGACAAATATTTCCTAATAGATAATTAATTATTAAATCGTTTAATTTCATGTGCTACTATATGAACGTATTGATTTTTAATTGTTCATGATTTCTTGTTGAGCAAAAATAAATCTAAAAATGTGTCCTCGAAAATGGTTTGCGAGCGACAAATATTTCCTAATAGATAATTAATTATTAAATCGTTTAATTTCATGTGCTACTATATGAACGTATTGATTTTTAATTGTTCATGAGTTTCTTGTTGAGCAAAAATAAATCTAAAAATGTGTTGTAAATTAGTTCAAGTACAATTTGCCAAAATGTTCAAATTATGTATTGTGTTGTTAATCGTAAAGTGTCGGTAGTTTTCTCGAATTGTAATTTTTGTTTCAAGATGTGTATGTGGTCTTTGAATATGTAAAATTGTTAAAAGGCATGAGATTTGGAACAAAATTTAATTGTTGAATGCAAACAACAACGTTTAATTAAATAACAACAACAAATTCAAAAATATTACTAACATGAGATGTTATGGTGAAACAAATTATAATGGACTAGTTAATTAAAGTGAAAACGGTGCTATTAATTATACTACTGCAGTTATATCAAAAATAGATACAATAATATTAATATTAAAAACAATTACTAATGATGGATAATACTAAAAAGGGCTAATAATATAGAAATATCAAATTGCGATTTAATTGCAATTAGATAAAAAGAACTGGACATTACACAATTTAAATATTTAATCTATTAAATTGTTTGACAGTAGTAAGCAAAATGATTCATATTTATAATGACACATTTATTTCAAAATGGAAAACGATATGAATATGGTATAAAGCTGATAGTGCTTCTACATGAATTAATATGAGTTTGTTATTCATATATGCTTCTATATAAATAAAAAATGTCATGGAAGGAATCAATATTAATTCAAATATGTACATAATACGATGATGTAGTGCCGTAATGCAAGGTGTTTTCCGCACAATTTGAAATTAATATATATTTTAATTGATTTATAAATCAAATGAGATGTGATCAGAATCTTTGTGCCTGAAGTTCATTAGAATTTTGTTGGACTATTTGTTCATGAATACCCAATCAGCTGTGACGATATAAAGAAAAATCTTGATTTGTAATGATCATTATGATAGCAATGATTTATTTGCTTGGATGTGCCCGACTATTTGACACATCCCTTTTATATGTAATCTTTGTAAGCTTTCATTACAGTCCAAGATATTTAAGGAATCTCTTTATTCTTGTGATCATGAAAATAGTTTTCAATCAAATAGGAAGACACCGCTCTGTGTTTGTCATATTGACTAGGCGTAGTGCACATTCTTATTCTAAATAATTTTTTTTTTATTGAACATCAGAGATTGTTTACCTTCTTAGATCAATGCAATATATCAAATGAAATGGTATTTTGAGGTATGTGGAAAAAGTGTCATTACAATTGATAGTAGTATATCAAACGCATTAATTGACCTTCCATCACCTCCATATATAATCAATCAGAAGGATATTTTTACTTTGTACAGACTTCTTAACAAGAAGTCAAGATACAAGACTTCTTTGTATGGGTCAAATATAAATTATTGTCGACGAAGATATTTCAATACTTTAAGAAATTAATCAAGGTAGTGAAGATGGATTTATCCAACTCAGTTGTAATGATGACAACATTTTTGGACCTTCACCTGACTTACCTGATATCTGGTACAAGTTATTGTACCAGTTATATCAATATTCAACAAATTACTCATTTGTATAATATAAATTGCCAAATTTGTGAAATTAAATTAACTTCGAAGGAAATTGAGAATATCATGCAGTATGGATGTTAGATAGAGAAAAAGTAATCTTATATATAAAAATGGATCGCAAAATGTGTTGGTAAGCGCATAACTCAACAACGCCTGAACCAATTTGGCCAATTCTTTTTTTAAAATGTTCGTTGATGTCCAAGGATGGTTCTTACGACGAGAAAAATTCGCATAATCGTCGGGAAAACCCTAAAAACAGCCCTTTTCTAACTAATATAAATAATCGTAGTCGGCTTCTCGATATTATTTTTTTTGTTTTACTTTCGACAGGCGATAAAATTGGTATGGCGTTAAAGAATTTGACTTCAAGTCTTATAAGATTAAAAAAATCAATGTCAATGTCCATTTGCCGCTCTTGCCGGTGGTGATTTTATTGCATTTTCTGTTATACTCTGCTAAGTGTGCTTTTGTTCTGTTTGTAGTGTTTTGTTATCTACCTATGAATAAAAAGTTATTGCATGTGACACAATATTTTAATATTGCCTCCTATAAGACGAGGCAATTTAAGTAGAAGAACACGAAATGCTACAAAACAAGCTAATTACCGATCTAATCGTACTACACAAGAACATGACGACCGAAATGAACATAAAAGTTACTCAATACCAAATATAGTTAGTAGTAATGAATCAATTTGGCGAATATTTTCTTTTCCAATTCATGAGAGACACCCTTCTGTTATTTACTTAGCTGTGCAAAAATGGGCAAAGGGTGTACTTTACAGCAGTGAACGCAGGTCAAGGAGCTGCTCAGCCACTATCTACTACATTAACAAGTTTTTTTGAGATATGTCAAAACGATAATTTTGCACAAACACTGCTTTATTCTGAAATGCCAAAATATTATACTTGGAATCAATATGATTTATACGACAGAAACAAGGAAAATCAGTACCAGGATACACAAATGTATATTCCACCGATGCGATTGATCGAATTTATTCAGTACATCCAAGCCATGGTGAATATTTTTTTACGACTGCTATTAGTCAATGTACGTCGCCCAACATCATTCCAACATTTACGAACTGTTGATGGTGAATTGTGTGGATCCTACAGAGAAGCCCGTCAACGTTTACAATTGCTAGAAAATGATGCTCATTGGGATCAAACTCTCAGCGATACTGTAATATCTTCACACGCTCATCAAATACAAACATTGTTTTCTACAATCTTATTCACATGCTTTCCATCAAACCCAATTGATTTGTGGATCAAGTACAAAGATTATATGTGTGATGATGTTTTGTATCAAATACGAAATAGATTGGGAAATTCAAATATGCAAATCAGTAAAGAAATTTACAACGAAGCATTGATTTCAATTGATGCTTGGTGATGCCAAACAAAGTATTACTTCACTTAGGCCTGGCCGCGCCTTATCGTCCAATGCATGATGTTTTTAACCAAGATTTGCATCGAGAAAAATTATATGATCTCAACAATTTGAAAGAATTAATCGAAACAAATCTTCCACTGTTGAATGAACAACAGAGGTATGTATTTGCTATTCTTATGAAAGTAACAAATGATGGAACTGGGGAGATTTACTTCTTAGATGCGCCTGGTGGTATAGGATTTTTTTTTTTTGATTTTATTAATACTAGCAACAATTCGCTCACAAAACAAAATTGCACTTGCACTCGCTTCATCGGGAATCGCAGCAACTTTACTCGAAGGTGGCCAAACAGCCCATTCAGCACTAAAATGCCATTAAATATGCAAAGCAATGAAATTTCAACTTGCAACATTTCGAAGAACTCTGCAATGGCTAAGGTTTTGCAGCATTATCAATTGATCGTTTGATATGAATGCACGATGGCACATAAAAAATCTTTTGATGCTTTAGAGAGAGCCTTAAAATATCAATAGAGCAATCAGAACCGATTTGGTAGATTTTTTTGACAGGACGAAGTCTGTCGGGTCGGCTAGTATTGAATAAAATCAATTCGTAATCACTCGATAGTTGGAAGATAATTACTGATACAATAAATTATATTTAACGAATTTTAAATATTCAATGAGCAACACAATGTAACGCGTAAGTTATGATAGTATTTTCTTTCTTTTTTACCAATATTTATAAATAGAAAACTACCAACACACGAATACTAATCAACAATACATACAAATAAATATTATAATTTAAATATTTCAATATGGTAATCTTAATGTAATATCATATAATTAGTCATTATAGTTCTTTGGTTCTTTTGTCTGTTTATGAATATAATTAACAAATGTAACGTCAATTAAGATTTATTTTTGTCCATACATGATACTGCACATCGCGAAAGTGAAAAAGTTTGACTTTTTATGTCGTTGCTTGTCTTATATAAACTCTAGTCGAATACGTTAATTTTTATCTAAAAGATATATACATTTTAGAAAAAGTAACATCCACGTGCTCGTTTCGATGACTTTATAAGCTATTTCACAAGTTTCTGTAAATTAAATACATATTTCAGATTATGTTTATGGTACAAAAAGCTTCAAGGTTTTAATGAAAAGCAATGCAAAGCAAAACCAATTTTTTATTGGACGTTTTGGATATACGTTTTGTCTCCTGCCTCAATAATTGTTTCATAAGATGTTTAAATTGTTACGACGCTTTTTTTCGTGGTATTGCTAGTAATCCTAATGCACATGCACTATTCTAAAATTCTTGCAGCTCATGATTGACCAGGTGCTGTGACTTAGTGTTCAGGTAGATTTTTTCTTTGGTACATTGGAATTTTCATTGCGATCATCTTGGCTCTCGATTTCATCATAAGTTTGCTAATCGCTTTCAGATTGCAGCTAATTTAGAAAAATAGATAATAAGTATAGATTTTTTTTTATATATATGTATATATATATATATATATATATATATATATATATATATATACATTACTTGTATTGCATGTGTTAAGAATTCATAAAGTATATTATTACGAGTGTAACATGAACTATTTTTTATAAGGGTCGTCGTCTAGACTAGTGTGTCGCCGGACTATGTTAGACTAGGTGGTCTAAATTAGGTGGTCTAATGCCATTCACAGTTCAAGTGCTAGATGCATTTGTAATATAAGATATTTTTATTTTTGATGTTAGTTATATGTCTGGACCGTCTATATCGGCGTCGGTAATTTTATTTATGGGTCTGCAAATGCCTTCAGATCATTTCAAGGAATCATCTACTAAGTCCAAGAAATCGTCCCCCGTAAATGTACAAATTAATGTAACCCGCCTCTTACGGGCGGGGCTAATATTATTAATATTATTTTTTACTATTTTTGTAGTCAGTATAAGAGCTCAGCATAGAAAGACTAACTATCTGATGCCCTTATATTCAATATATTCTTTTTTATATAATAAACATACTAATATTAAAAGTCGCATTTTATTTATTTAATCACCGATCACACCAGCAGTTCCATTATAGAACAAATTAAAAGTGTAGTGGTTAGAATAAGTAAACGACAACACCCTGTTAGACGTGGAAGTAATTTTTTAAGCTTCGCGTCTCAACAGTATGTATTTTCATATCTCTGTCAGGCAGAGGTGCCTGGTATGAGAGATTATGAAAAACAGTTTTCATATTTTATATATATATACATTTCATTTGACTATTTCATTAATATAATATCTAATCTAATTAAAATATCTTTATATATAACTCTTCAGTCTTCTTTGTCTTCAATTTCCTTATAGTATTTCTTTATTTTTGTTTCAAATTTATCGTCATCATTGGTCATCTTAATATCGTTTGGCAATTCGTTATATATTTTGCTAGCACTCCATATGACATTTTCTCTCAAATTTTTCTTTGTATTGTGTTCAATGTGAAAATTGCTGTGTTGTCTAGTGTAGTATTCATGTATATCTTGATTTATGTCTATTGTCGCACTTGTTTTAATTCGGTTAAATTTCATTTTGTGTATTAGTTTGCTTTTCTCTATTTTAATAATGTTATTTAGCGAATGATTATTTGTTTCTCTCTGTAAGTATTTGAGGGGTGTTAGATGTGGAAAATTATATGCTATTTTTATGGCTTTATTCATTATTCTCTGTATGTCATTTAGGTTAGCTTTAGTTGTTTGGCTCCATGTTGTTATTCCATATAAAATTATAGGTATTATTTGCGTTTTAAGAATCAGTATTTTATTTTTTTGCCGAAAGAGTGGATCCTTTTCAATGTCTCTGTTAATGTTCCTATCTTTTTTTTATTTTGTTTATATGTTGTGTCCATGTCAGTTTTTCATTTATTATCAGTCCTAAGTATTTTATGCTTTCCACTTCTTCTATTTCTCTATTATTTACTTTAATATTTAGTTTAGTGTCCTCGGTATTTTTTCTATGTTTGAAATATATGTATTTTGTTTTATCAATGTTAATTGTTAGTTTAATTTCAGTTAGCCTTTCGGTGTATATTTTCATATCTGTGTTTATAGTATCTTCGAGTCCTTTTTTTATCCTTATCTGCATGACAGTATCGTCTGCAAATAATATGTATCTTTCCTTTAATTTTGCGTCTTTAAGGTTATTGGTGTATAATAGATATAATAAAGGTCCTAATACAGAACCTTGTGGGACTCCACAGGTTATTCTACATCTTCCACTTGTGAAATTTCCCACATTCATCCTTACTACCCTTTCCATGAGGAATCTTTGATAATGCTGTAAGAAAAACCCTCTACACCCAAATCTATTAGTTTATTGAGTACTGATGGTATTAGTCAAATCTATTAGGGCACCTTGTGTATTTGATGAAGGGAGGAAACCATATTGATGTTTATCTATTTTTTGAATGAACAAATTTAGTAATCTTTCTTTAATTATTTTTTCATATATTTTCGAAAATGTATTAGTTATTGTTATGGGTCTGTAATTATTTGGATCTGTTTTGTTTCCTGTTTTAAAAATTGGTTTTATTGTAGCTGTTTTGAGGCACGATGGAAAAGTACCTCTTTTTATGCAGTTGTTGATTAAAAAAGTGAGTAGAGGAGCTATTTGATAAATTATTTTTTTTATAATTTTGCTGTTATTGCTTGCTGTATATTAAGAAAAAACATTGATCATCATATCATAGATAGACCGAAGGAAAGTAATATTCATATAAAATAATATACAACTAGCTGAAAGTGGAATTCTGTCTTGAGGCAATTATGGCATTGTGCCTTAAGGCAAATTGCTGGAACTTCCCGTACCGTAACGAAATGTTCGTGGAATACTGAATGTTTTCAAATAGATTATTATAAATATTGTAACATTGTGTAATACTTATAAGAATTATATAAACTGAATTGCAGAGTTGAAATTATTTGTAAAGTATAAAAGTTGAAATTATTTGTAAATAAAATCTGAAATATTTTCGAAAAAACTAAAAAAAAAAAAAAAAAGAATTTTTTTTCCAAAATCAATTATTTTGTTAAGACAAGCAGAACGTTCTTTGAATCATTTAAATCGGACGCTTAGTTCTCTCAAAAATTGCCATTTTTCACATATTTAGCTCCGTATCTTCAAAATGGCTGGGCCTGCCTTTGCCAAAAACTAATAAACACTTCTCCCAATCATTACTAATTGAATGTTTTTTAGATCATTCAAATTGGATACTCCGTTCTCTCGAAAATTCGATTTTTATTTTCTGCACTCTTTGCTCCGTATCTCCGAAACGGCTGGACCTGCCTTTGCCAAAAACTAATCAGCTCTTTTCCCTATCAATAGGAATCGAATGTTTTTTGAACCATTCAAATCGGTTAATCCGTACGCCCGAAAACGTGGACGAAAATTTGTATCCATACATACATACACACTCACACACACACACACACATACACACACACACATCCATTTTTTCTGAGGTATGCCAAAACGTTCAGAAACCTTCAAAACGTCGAGAAATGTAAAAATTTTCAATTCCGATTTTCGGCCCATTACAATAACTTACCCTACGGGAAGTTAAAAAATGCAAAAAAGTATTGTTTATTCACTAAGTTAGACTTTGTCTTTTGTTTGACAGTATTTGTATATTTGGCTTAAGCTTTGTAACACACAGTTTTAATTGATCCTTTAAATGTGCATTTGTAATTTGCGTTCTTAAATTTGTTTTTTTTTTTAACATGAGAGAAAATGTCTCGCGTTTTGCTAAATTCGGTTCGGTAATTCCGAACCTGGGAAGTAAACAGTGACCTTGTTCTCGAAGGCATGGAGATTCAACAGTATTTTTTAAATATTTAGATGGAATTGTTTATAGATTTCTTGCTGTATAATCTCCAAGTAAAGTGGCATTTTGCTGTTTATTGTTTAGAGTGCATTGCTTGCCGTAGTACGGCATGCCTTATTATTTAATACAGTTCTTTCCTGGTCATCTCTGGAGATTCCTTTGATCACTAGCGCCAAGTCATCTGCATATGCAACACAACAGATCCCTGTTGACTTCTGCGTTTTCCTCTTAACTATTTTGGTGTTGCCTGTTGCATAAGAATTTCTCATTTTAAAGTAGTCCTTAACTACATTTTCCATGAGGCTGCTCAATTTGGCCGGCTATGGCGGGCCACCATAGTTATCAAAGGTTCATACACATATTCATTTCTATATACTTTGCGTGGATGCGCTCTACTAATATTTTCTCTAAGACCTTACCCATCACTGCAGAAGGGCAGTGATGGAAAAGCGGTATGATTTTGCTGTCTCTTCTGTCTGTTTTCACTCCCTCTTTTGGGAATTCAATCGACAGGAAAACTACCTTCTTGGAAGCAGTTATTTAATATGACTATTAGATAGAATTTCTTCTTTATTTTCAAAAGGCAGTTCAAGTGAGAATTGGGGAAAGCCTTCTTGTTTAGTTTATCATACACAATTTTGTATACAATATCCTAAGGGTCTTCGTTACCTACGCTGGTTACAGAGCCTCTCCATGAAGTAGTTTTGTGTTTTCTTATTTCCCTAACGTATCTATTTCTTGCCTTTTTGTAAGCCTGTGCTTTGTTCAATATATCGTCAAGGCATAGTCTCTTGGCCCGCAATAATATCAAAAAATGTATAAAAAAATTCAAAAATTTGATAAAGTATCAAATCGTGCAGTCAATGTTGGAGCTGCAGTATCAAGTATGATGGTAGTAAAGATTAATTTTAAAATTTTCTTTTGTAGTCAATTAAATGTCTTCATCTCCTACATGCTAATTTGTTGTCGGTGGCGTCGGCGACGTACACTAATTTCAGCAGGAAAATCTGGCTCCGTTTTTAATGCTTCATAAAGTTCATTAGCCAATTGCAAAAAATTTTCGAAACTTTCATTATTTATAATGCTTTCGGAAAATTTCAATACTTAATTGATTCAGTACACGAACTAACATTCCAAGAAACTTTACGTCATTTTGCTAAAAAGTTCAGATTTCTGCACCATATCTCTTTCTAACAATTCACGCTTAAAGCCAGTGTCAGATGGGAAAAATGTTACACATGCGTGGATGGGCTGACAAATGATTTACCTAATTAAATAGTCTACACAAGTGAAAGCAAATCTTGCACTATTCGCATCTCATACAAGAACTGTTACATGCTTGATTAGCCTGTGTAACCACATATGATGATAAATTCCACTGTTTATCGGAAATAATTTGTATCTGCTTTATATTTTCACTTCTCTTATGCCTTTTTATTGTCTCTCTCTGTCTTGTTAATATACGAGTTCAATTTATTCTTTTATTTCTGCAACAAAAGGTTTCCACTTCAGTTCTTCACACCATATCAATGGCCTTATCCATTCTCTTACTGTACTTCCTTCCCATGACTCGTTTCTTCATTTGATTATGATGGCTTTCTAAGAACATGTTAGTGTTAATCCCTAATCCTTTCCTATAGCAATATGTCCATGTAGATTCACGGTAGCACTAACCTTTCCTAAAATATGTTACAAATGATTTTGTATCATCATCTCCCTCAAGCTCATCCAAAAATTTATTTAAACTAGTCCTGAATTTCCCCAAATTTCTCTCTCATCTAAAATCATTTTTATCAATTTCTCATAAATTAAGTCTCTCTTTTCTCTATTAACAATCTTGGCAGCTGCTGCCCTCTTTCAACTCCTAGTCACGTGCCAAGAACACAACAGTTTATGCTGTGGAGCACCCATGACAGAGGACTAAGCATTGAAATATGCTGGGCAGTCATCTGTCATGAATGACTTTGTATTGATTTTACCGACTGCCTTAGAGATTTCTTCAAAAAATATTTTACACGTTACTTCACCTTGTCTGTTTGCAAAAAATGCAACAGGAACTCCGCTTCCAAATTCATCAATCACCATTAATGTACGCAACTGTTTGTTCCATGGGCGGCATCAAAGCATATTCTGTCTGTGCCAAATTCCTTCAACATTTCCGCGTCTGCTTCTTAGTCATTATTATTAACATATAATCTTCCTTTCTAAGCTCATAATCAACAGTGTTGACATTTTTATGAAACAATACTGAAAATTCATACCCAAAGGTTCACACTGATATAATCAGTTGGGTGTTTGTATGTACGGTATGGTTTTAAATTTATTTTCTTATGTTCCACAAATCTTTACTGGAGACTAAAGAAGCTTTCAGTGGTAATTTATTAGTATACGATGCTTCAGGTATATTTCCAATGATAACAAAAATCCCTTTGATATGTCTCTGTAATTTTTTATCCATCCGAATATATTTAGCAAGTTTTTGATGTCCCAAATGCGTCTTCCAGTAGTAAACAACCACATGACCATCATTGGAAACTGTTGATACAATTCGAGAGGGACATGCTTTCCCAATCTTTCTACTATTGAAAATCTTTGACAATCTGCCTGTGCGTTCTCGACAACGTATATGATCTATTTTAGTTTTTTTTTTTTTTTTATTTATTTAAAATGGCCTCGACTTCTTAGTAATCCAGCCATTACAAATTACAATACAAATATAAATATAAACTAAGAAGAAAATTAAAATTAAAATTCACAATACCAATACAGACTAGTTACAATAAACAAACCTAAAAACATCCTACTCTATAACCTTATATTGGATTCATTTACAAAGTCTATCAGTATTCTGTACAAATCAATGTTATTACTACTAATGATGAACCTAGCATTTATAGGAAATGACACATTCCGCTGTTGAAGCTTTTTAAACAGAATTATTCGTTGCCTTTCATACAATGGACAACTCCACAGTAAGTGATCTATTGTGTCCAGTACAGTGCTGCACGAACAGAACGGGTCTTGTTTTATTCCAATCCTAAATAGATGAACGTTATTCTTCGTGTGCGCCAATCTTAATCTGCATATTGTAGATATCTCTCTTCTGTTCCAGTTCAATTTTTCAAACCATGTGTTTCTGGACACTATCGGTTTACACGGTCGGAATAATATTCCTTTTGACGCTGATTCGAGATCAAATATTTTTTGCCAATGCAACATCCCCATTTTTGTGATCTTTCGTTTCAGATCCACGGCAGGAGCTTTTTTAATTAAAGTGGCTGAGTTTTGTGCCTCTCTGGCCAGGCTATCCGCGATCTCGTTCCCGGTGATATTGTGATGGCCTCTTATCCATACTAATTCGATCCTGTAGTTATTGTTGTTTAGCTTTTCTATTTTTTGTAAACAGTCGAATATTAAAGGATTGCCATAATCTTTCGGCATATTTAAGGCATGCAGTGAGGACATGCTATCAGACAGAATTATTGCCTTCTTTAATTTATGTTCCTTAATTAGGTCTAGCGCACTGTTGATAGCCGTCAATTCTGCAGTAAATATTGATGCCCAATCTGGGAGTTTAATTTGAAGCTGTAAATCCTGGCTTGGTATGTATACAGCACAGCCAACGCCGTCATCAGTTTTTGAGCCGTCCGTATAGATTTGTATATACTTTTCCCATCTAGTGTTCAATAAGGCGTGCAATTCCAGATTGATTATTTTCTTATCCATATTCTTTCCATTGACTAATTCGTCTGATAGGTGTATATATTTTTTGGGAATTGTTGCTTTCCAAGTCACGCCAATCTGTTGCTTATTATGATGTTATCTTCTAAAGACTTTAATGAATGGAAACCAGCAACTAGCGGAGGGATCGGTTTATTAAACAAGTACCTATTATTGAAATGCCGAACTGCCAGTGCCTCTAACTGATCTTGAATCCATGAATGATCAAAATTGAATTTTTTGATCAAGAATCTATTCGTTAGTACTTGTTTTCTTATATCTAAGGGAGCTTCCCCGGCTTCAGCTAATAAAGAGTTAGTGGGGGTTGATTTGAAAGATCCCAGACATGTTCTTATGGCTGCAAATTGCGCTCTACTCAACTTTTTATATAAGCCTGCAGACAATCCTCCATAAATTTGACAGCCATAGTCGAAATGGGGTCTAATGACAGCTTTGTATAAAGAAATACATGCATTCGGGTGTGTACCCCAGCTGGTGTTACATACTCTTTTGAGTAAATTAATGCCTTTCTCGCATTTGAATAATATCTCGCTTATGTGCTTATTGAAATTTAATTTTTTATCAAAAGTCACACCCAGGATTTTAATGTTTTCTAATAATTCGATTCTTATTGTGTCAATATCTATTTCATGCATATTTTTGGGACGTCTATGCCTGGTAAAAAATATGCTTTTGGTCTTCCTCGGTTCCAAAGCAAGTCTATTATTCCGCATCCATTCCAAATCTGTTGATATGGCATTAGCTATTTCTGTTCTACAATGCTCTACTGAGTGAGAAACTGTGTACATAATCAGATCGTCCGCATATTGTAGCTTTTTGACTCTTGTCCCTTCTGACGATATAAAGTCTGCCATATAGATGTTAAATAGGAGAGGGCTCAGAATCGAACCTTGTGGGATGCCCGTATATGATGTCCTTGGCCCTATTAGACGGTTCTTATTTCTCACGTAAATTTTCCTATTGGATAGTAGTGACATTATAATAATAATAATATTGTCTGGGATCTTATAATTATGTAGCTTCTTTTTGAGAATATTATGATCAACATGATCATATGCCTTTTCAATATCGGCCGTAACTAGTAGCACTTCTTTATTATCTGACAATGCACTATAAAGATCTACAATTAGCTCGCTTAACAAGTCGATTGTACCTTTTCCTCTCCTAAATCCGAATTGATATTTATTTAATATACCCTTTCTCTCTATGTACCATTCTAATCTTTTTTTTAAAATGTTTTCAAAGATTTTCGTGAGACAAGGAAGAAGCATTATTGGTCGATAGGATTTATGATCACTTGGATCTTTTTGCGGTTTTAGTATTGGCACTAGCACCGCAATTTTCCAATCTTCCGGGATCCAACTTGAATTTAATATAAAGTTGAACATTTCAACTATTATACGTTTAAATGCTTTGGGGCATTCTTTAATCATAATGTATGTGATGTTATCAAATCCTGGAGAGCTATTTCTTTTGTCTTTTAGTGCCAGTTCTAGCTCCTCATAATCAATGCGTCCTTCGATTTCATGAATTGCGTAGTCATCACTTGCTTCTTCTGCTTGGACTTGGGAGTATTGTACGGGACCAGGTACAAAGTCAGGCGTGTGGATCTTCAAAATTGTCTCGCAGAAATTGTCACTCACTTGCTGAATTGGGGAATCGCCATTATTTTTATTATTTAATCTTTTTACAATATTCCATAATTTATTAATGTTTGTATTTCTATTGATGGAATTCACGAATTCAAGCCATTTTTCTCTTTTTTTTGTTTTAAATGGTTTTCTAGTCTGTGCTGTGATTTTTTGGAGCTCCAGGTAATTTTTGTAGTTGAATTGAGCTTTTAGTCTCTTAAATGCTATTCTTCTTTTTCTAACTTGAATTTCGCATTCGTTATCCCACCATAAAGCCGGTTTGAATGTATCCGATCTTGGTAATTTATACTGTTTGATGTGCTTAGTGGCTGCATTATTTATTGTTTCTTGAATAAAATTATACATATCTTCAGAATCATTTGGAATGTATGATGTCTCTAAAGTCTCTTCGATATATAATCTATACTCATTCCAATTTGCCTCCTTAGTCATCCATTTTCTGCCTGGATACCATCCCACTCTCGTATTACACTTGAATTGCATCTTTATTAAGATAGGCAAATGATCAGAGCCTACATTATCTGGTATTACCCTCCAATGAAGTCTATCATGAACAGAAGGCGAACAGAACGTCAGGTCGATGGCGGCTGATTTCTTCCTAGGCGTTCGTGTTGTCGTATGCGTTCCGTCATTCAGCATTAACAGATTAAGGCTATCCACAATGTCGTAAATAATAGCTCCTCCTCTGTCAGTTATTTCATTACCCCAAGCTAAATGTTTGCTATTGAAATCTCCTGTTAGAATTATTCTGACAGGAATCTGTTCGATGATATTTTTGATTAAGTATAGATCCTTTGTTGCTTGTGGTGCGCAATAAATTGAAATCAAACAGAACGGAGTAGTCGATTTAATTATTACCGCGGTCATTTGTATGTCTCGGTTATTTAGTGAATGTGCGAATTCTTCGCACGGAATGTTATCTTTGATCAATATGGCCGAACCACCGTAGCCGTCCTGTCTGTCCTGTCGAAATATGTTATACCCTTTGAATTTAACTAATTGGCCCTGTTTCAGCCATGTTTCCGTAAAAGCTGCCATATGAATTTTCTTATGAAACATAAGATTTTCGATGCTTTCCTTATTTGCTCTTAAAGATCTACAATTTAATTGTAAAATATTTATATTATCCATTTTTGGTTGGTATTTGTTATAATTATTTTTTCACTATTTTCTAACTTTCGTTAGAATTGACTACACTTATTTTATTGAGTATTTCATCTTTATCACGATTATCTATACCTGTTTTATTGTTCTGGTTTAAGTAATTCATAATGGTATGTGTATCCCATTTTAACTTATATCAATTTCATCTATCTCTTTACTTTCTTTATTTCTCTCACATTCTATTTTTTCTCGAAGTTTCAAAGCCAATTCTATAAAATGATTTAATTGTCGTTTATTTTCTTCCTTTTTATTGGTCTTATTACTGTTTAGGCTTAGTTGTTCTTGGTTTCTTTTTTCAGGTTTTTCATTTATCTGGTTTCTGTTATATCGATTGATCGGCCTCAAGTATTCTGTTTGACGTTTATACATAATATTTCTTGGTTTATTCATTAACATTAATCTGTCTTTGTCGATGTTAATTTCTTGTTCATCTAAACTATTCAATAATTCATATTTATTTTTATGCCTGTGTGAATCCATTTCGGTATTGCCATTTAGTGTCGGAAACGATGAATTAAACCCCGGATTGTACGGGTTGATCTTAGCAGCCTCAGCATATCCTTTTTTCCACATCCTGTTTTTAGCTTCAAGATAAGATATGTTATGTAGTGCCATCATTTCTTTTATTTCTTTATTTGCTTTGAAGAATTTACATTCTTTGTCGTTTGCTTGATGGTTTCCATGGCATACTGCACATATAAAGTCTGACACGATATGGCAATTTTCATGAGAGTGTTCTTCTGAACAATATCGGCATCTTATCTTGCTTTTGCATTGGTTTTTTATATGTCCATAACGCCAGCATTTGTGGCATTGCATTACAGATTGAATGTAAGGACTGACAGCACACCTAACCGAATACATTGAGACGTATTCTGGCAGATAGTTACCCCTGAACATTATTTTTACCATTTGCGATTTCATATTTGTTTTTTCTAAGTTTCTTTTTTTAATGCATTTGACCTCTAATATTTTGATATCCGATCTAATAACATCCATGATTTCTTGCTCGTCCATGTCGGGTTCAACGTTAAAAATAATGCCGGTTCTGTATAATTTGTGTCTTGGGATGTACGTTCGTATATTAAATTTTTCCAAAATTTTCTCTTTGATTAATTTATTAGCATAAAAGTAGTCTTTAAATACTAATTTGATTTTGTTTCTCCCGATCTTTGAGATATCTATGATATTTTTGCTTATGTTAAGCGATTGTTTGAATATCAATCTGCCTAAAGCTAGATTATGAAATCTGCCAATGCTTTCGTTAGTTGATTCCGCAAAAACCGTATACGGTCCTTCATCATATGGTTCATAATAATTAATTTCTTCGTTTATTTTATTATTTCTAGTGTTAACTTCATTTGTCATATTACTTTCTTCATCCATCATTTCTATCCAACTTTTACTTTTTTCAGTACTGCTGCAACCTGGATTATCCTCCATATTTTCATTTAATGTTGTTACTTTGTCTTTTTTAGAATCCAATTTTAACAATTTCTTGATTAATTCTTCGGGTACATTAACCATTTTTAAACTAGCTTTATTCTTGCTTCTTTTATTGTTTTTTCGCAACATAACTTTATTGTCTTCACCATTTGTATTGTTTAAATTCACTTGATTTATCGATGTATTAATATCACTCCGCGAGTTATTTTCCACATTGCTTGGCAAAACTGTTGTATCTAAAAATTCACTGTCGCTTTCTTCCGAAAAATCACTTATCATCACCTCATCATTATTTATAACATGAATCGATTTACCTATTTGGATACCTGTTTCAACCTCCGTGCTATTGTTTTCCTTATCTATAACTGCAGGTATTGATGCCCCGCCGGGTTCAAACGGTTTATACTCCATTACTTATGTAACTCTTTTATTGTAGTTACTAGTCGCTTCGATCCGTTCCGTTCGGTTGCTCGAGCTCGAATGATCTATTATAGTTATAATACAGAATTGTACTCCCATCGCTCATTTTGTATCCTGCAGTATCCTTAACATAGCTAGATATACTGTTTTGTTCCATTTCATCTTTCCATATGTGAAAATCTGTAGACAAGTATGATATTATAAAAAACTGTATTGACAATATCCATAAATAATTATGTACAAACCATAAAACATCGAAAACCCCTTCGATAGAAAAAAATATTGAGCTCCCCTAATTTTTCTAACAATTTAATTTAAATATACTTAACTAAAATTATGCCAAATAATACACAATATTTTGAAAAAATGTACATACAAACATAACTATTTATTATAAGAAAAAAGATTTTGAAATTTAATGAAAACAAATAATAGAATAATAATTAACAGAATATTAAAAAAAAATTAATGCGACGGTTGAGCTTGTTTTTTAGAAATTCATCATATTTCTCAATGACAAATGGATTTCTAATCCATTCTTATTTGGGCATATCTAGATCTTTAAAGTAATGCGAAAATTTTGTCCTCAGAGTAGTCATATGATTGATAAGATCTTTACTTACATCTATTTCATCAGTAACAGAAGTAATTTTAAAGGTGGGAAACATGTCAAAGTTATTAGTTTTCATCCTAGCTATCCACAGTTTTAATTTTTTCATAAAAGCCGTAATCTTGTCTTTCTGAACAAATCACGAATTTCAAATCATGAGATCTTTGCATTGATTTAGTTAAATCGCATAGTCTTTGAAAAATATCAACTAGAAATTCAGTCAAACACATTTAATTTTATACGCAAAATGTTTAACGCAAACAATACTATTTATATTTAATAAAAATAAATTTTGAGAATCTCACAAATATATATTGCTTTCTAAACTTTCCACCAATAACTTTCCATCAATTAAAAATTGGCAACATAAAGTTACATAATATTTATTAATTTATTTAGCAGATAATAATATATAATCTTCAAGTGGACTCACATAGAAACGCCGGTATAAACCGATGCATTCAAATATTACAATATAATCATAGAACAATGTTTTTTGCACTGTTTCAAATAAAAATTATTTGAATACTTGTAGTATTTAGAAAAAACTATATTATTTGTAATAATATAGAAAGAAAAGTATAGAAATATATAGAAAGTAAAGAAAAAGCTAAAAATACTACTAAAATAATTTAAAATTATTTTCAAAATACAATACTGTTTATCACTGCTATATGTAATTTATTCAACTTTTTGATGCAAACTGAGTCATTGTTTATAAAATAGCCTGTGTCTCACAGAGTATGTTTGTCCACTGAGGTGGACAGCCGTCCCCAAAGGGTTAAAATAAGATTCTACAGCAGCATTCGAATGCTAATGTGATCTCTCATTGCCGAGCATCAACCCAGACCACAGTGGCAAATTTGGGATATACTACGATAATTAGAAAACCCGGACAGTAAAAATGGTTTTGATAACTT
The DNA here is from genome assembly GCF_003426905.1 of Ctenocephalides felis. Taxonomy (NCBI): domain Eukaryota; kingdom Metazoa; phylum Arthropoda; class Insecta; order Siphonaptera; family Pulicidae; genus Ctenocephalides; species Ctenocephalides felis. The sequence continues at coordinate 44,271 of NW_020538484.1, forward strand.
TCGCCATGCTCTCTTCAGTTTTGCACATGATGTCGAGAAATTCCTTATAAAATCGACTGCTTTGTAAAATATTTTGACTCGAATTAGGCTCTTCTATTATTTTCAAATCAGTGTTGACTAAAATAGTTTTTTTCCAATACTGTATTATTGTCTTTAATTTGAGCAATTACTATAATAATAACAATAACAATAATACTAGCTGTCTAATATGCACGCAATATGAGCAAACATTTTTCGAGCATAGTTCAAATCTCGAGATTGTTCGCCTAAAAGTATATAATTGATTTTACGGCGAATATAATTAAATCTCGGTTGCCGTTAGCAAATTTTTTAGCATGATATGATAGTCTCTTCGTAAAATGGCTACAATTATAATGTTTTCTTTATATATTTTTGTTAAGGAGGTGGAGGCATTCATATTATTTTTGAAAAATTTGAGTCTATTATTAGTGAGACTTTATGAGAAGGGGAGGATATGAGATAACAAAACATTTCACAAAATTGAGACAAAATTTTATATAATAAATATAAAACTCTTTAAGTCGAATAGAACATAAGAAAACATTTTGAGTTAGTTTATTGTGCATTGTGCCATACCTATAAATATTTGTTCGATGTCATCGATTATGTACAAATAAAATTGTCAGTAATTGTAAAATAAATTGTTGTTGCGATTATAAAATTAATGCGTTCGTTTAGATAAGACTTGTTGATGACATAAGATCTATCAAATTTTATAGTCTTTGTAGAAGATTCTGTTGCCTACTTTCCAATATAATACCCTCGATCTTCAATAGAATTGCTCGGTGCAATTCTACATTTGTGAATGATTTTAGTGGTTTGTCTAAATGTTCGGGTATTATGTACATATATTGCTCAGTGGGTTCAGGAAGAGGACCCTTCAAAGTTTGTCAGCTTTTCAAGGACTTTGAAAGCTGCTTCAGAATCGAAGTCCCGCTTACTTCTCTTTCTACGTTTAACTGGTGTTTCTTGTTCATGTGGAGATGTTGGTGTATCATCCACTTCGGTAAATGTGGTAATATCATAATCGACCTTTATGGGATATTCCATTTCAGACGATATACATTCTGTGGCATTGCTCTAAAAAATAGCATTAATTTTGTATTCTAAAATGAAGTAAAAAATATGCACTTCAACTTCAACATTAAGCTCATTTAATTTATTATCAATTGTTAAATATTCTGCTATTAGTAGTAAGTGCACTTACCGAACTCTGTGATTCCTGAAGCTGAACCAAAGGTTCAAAAGAGTTTCGACTTTTCCGCGGGGTCAAAAATGTCTCCAGAAACTGTAAACTATTGAAATACCAAAGGCTTGGTTTATAAACCTGAAAGTAATTTTTAAAGTTTAGTTAGGTATTTATTCTTTTATTAAATGTAATTATTAACTAAATATATAAACTAAAGAATTATAATACGTTATCAGTTCCAATACCACTTCTCAATGACTGTTTCACTTTACAATTTTTAATATTGAACTGATTTCTCAAATTCTTAATTTTTTTCTGGCACTCGCCGCAGAACTATTTACCCTTATTAACTTCCCGTAGGGCAAGTTATAGTAATCGCAAAAAAATCAAAAATGAAAATTTTTATATATCTTTACGTTTTAGAGGTTTCTGAACATTTTGGCATACCTTAGAAAAAATGGATGTATGTGTGTGTGTGTGTGTGTGTGTGTATGTGTGTGTGTATGTATGTACGTGTGTGTATGTATGTGCGGATACAAATTTTCGTCGACGATTTCGGGAACACGGATCAACCGATTTGAATAATTCAAAAAACATTCGATTCGTATTGATAAGGAGACGTGCTGATTAGTTTTTGGCGAAGGCAGGTCTAGCCGTTCCGAAGATACGGGGCAAAAAGTGCCGAAAACGGTAACTCAGTTTTTAAGAGAACGGAGCGTCCGATTTGAATAATTCAAAGAACATTTCACTTGTATTGACAAGATGAAGAATCGATAAAACTTTCATGAAGGTAGGTCTAGCAGTTTCGGAGATATAGAGGAAAAAGTAAAAAAATGAGCCATTTGGCGGTCAAAAATGATCATTAGACATATGCACATCAAATTATAAGATATTTTATAGAGATTTTAACAATAAGTATACATTTTGTTAACATTCCTATGGGTTCCGTACCAATGCTTATGCGTTAGACAGCGACGCGGCGCTTACGCGCTTTATATTTTGTTCCTATGCAGTTAAAGCAGTACGATTGCTTTGAAAAAAAAGTTCAGATCTTCCACAATATGTCAAAATAAAGAAAAAAAATTTTTTTTTTCAAAAAAAAAAAATCAAAAAAAAAAATTTATTTTTGAAAAAAAAATTTTTTCAAAAAAAAGTAATTTTTTGTCCAATTTATAGTTTCTCAAAAATCTTATTTTTTCAAAGTAATTTTTTTTCAAAAATGTTAATCGTTTTTAAAAAAATAATAATTTTCGGTACGGGAAGTTCCAGCAATTTGCCTTAAGGCACGATGCCTCAATTGCCTTAAGACAGAATTCCACTTACAGCTAGTCTTTGAAACCTTTTGAAACACCCGTTCCAACGCATCTCTTCGAAGATGCTTGTTGTGGTATACCGGCAAGTTACAGGCATATAAGCAAACCACTCCCTTAAAAACATCAATTAATAATTCAATTTGTTCTTTAGTCCACTTCTCCATTTTTCCTTGTATGACACACACGTACCGAGATTTATTACAATGATACGGTGTTATTTTCTCTAAAGAAGGATTTTTGGTTCTTTCCAACCAAATTGAGAACATCTATAACATTCAAAAACATATTTATTTGCTACCAAAGTTTGGTTATTATATTAATGTTTTCGTATCTTATCGTTTCTCGCCGGAAATACTTGCATTTTAGCATTATTTTTTGTGTTCCTGCACCTATTACAATAATACGGTGTTATTTTCTTTAAAGGATTTTTGGTTCTTTCCAACCAAATTGAGAACATCTATAACATTCGAAAACATATTTATTCGGTACCAAAAATTTAGTTATTATTGTTATATCGATGGAGGTAATTTTGATATTTTGAAACACAAGTTTCATAAATTTATTGCAGAATAGAGATATTATTATACAGAATTTCATCAAAGATAATTATAAGGTTATGTGTTTCATTTGACGTTCAGAGCGAGAATGTGCCTTGTGTTTCGTTGTAAAGGTCCTCTGTCCAGCCGGAAATATATAGTCCATAGAATGCAGAGTGGAACTCGAGAGATGTAGAGTCCATAGAGTAATATATGTGACGTTAAATAGGTAAGAGTATCGGCGCATAACACACCTTTCCCCTTCAGGAGATTATAGTTCATTACCAAATTTAGACATTTTTACAATAAATTATGAACTATAATCGAAAAACATAATATAGAAACAAGGTACATAGTAAAAGAAAAGAACAATTTCACAAAGGACATAGAAATGACACACAGAAAAATGGAAATCAATAATATGTTAATACAATGAAAATGATCAAGAAAATGATATTTATGAATTAAAACAACACTTAAGACTAACTATTCCAATTCCAAAAACAATCCTTAAAACTAGTACAATGTAGAAATGAAAATTAGTATAAAATCAATTAACAATAGAAATAAGAAAGGAAATAGAATTAAAATTAACGCATATAAGAATAGAAAATAATATACATTTTAAATAGAATTATAATCATTGTATAAAAGGTTTTATCCTGTTTACATGAACTTTAAAATATTTCTTTCCACAAGGCAGAGTATAATTAACAAACGAGGAAAGAAGATATTTTTGTTATAAAAAACTGAAATTTTGTTATATAATTATAAAAATGGGAACCAATATAATATTTATTAAATTCAGTGTGAGTTAGGAAATGGGTAAACATAGGTTTCATGGATATTGAAATATTATTGAAAATTGAATTATCTCGACACAAAATTATATAAACGTAGAATATTAAATTTATAGAAAAAAGTGGAATTATTACTACTTTAATTAATTTCTCTAAAAGAACAATTTAATGTTTCAATATTTATGCTAAAATAGAATAATAAAAATATGAAAAAATGTTCAAAAGCAAAATTACAATTGCGAATGAAATGAGTATATTTATCTTGGCTAGAGCCATCAAATGAATTAATCATTTCTCTAACTTCCTTGAGTTTTGAAGCCATGGTTGATGAGGGTATCGAGGTAGATGGAAGAAGTCGAAGTCGAAAATCTTGTTCTTCGAATAGAAGGAATTTGTAAAATATTAACCCTATTGAAAACTGAGTCTACTAGTAAAGTGATTGGTTACCTGATTCTGAGACTAATCGTAGAACAATATTCAGAAACTGACTCGTAGAATAATTTTTCAAAATTGGACTCATTGGATCTGCTAATGATTCTCTGATTTGTATACTCGAAGCTCTGCCGGTTCACTTTGTTGTACATTCAATATATTAACTTACACATTTAAGATGAGATTAATAAAATTGTTTAAATGGGATTTTAAGAACTATAGTAATAATTAAAAATAATTATGAACAGTGTGGTTAATTGGAAATAGTAATATAGTATAATGATTTAGTAGATATAGTGTAATGAAATAGTAAAATATAGTATAATGAAATGGTAAAATATAGTAATTTTATTCTATATCACAATCAAGTTCTATAAATTTTTAGTTATGGTATAATAGTATTAAAAATTTTAATAATGAAAGAAAATGGTAATTAGAATATAGTAGAATTAGAATTTGTTTTGAATATGGTAATTATTGATTTTGAATTAATTAATTATATTAGAAAACAAGATATGGAAATACTGAAAATAGTATAATATAGTAAAATATAGTATAATGATAAAATATAATTGCAATTAGTGTGATTAATTTGGAAATAGTAGAAATAGTAATTGAAATGGAATATAGAACATGTAGTAAAATATCACACACCAGTTACAATTAAATTTTACTAATTAAAACATTATTTAATATGGAAAGTTTGATATAGAAAATATGGAAATAACATGGACATTTATATTATGATAAATATATAATGAAATAGAATGTCTAAAATTTGGTAATGACCGTACATGTCAGATCAGCGAAGAAACCGCAAGTGACGCGATCCGAGTTCATCCCAAGTCTGGAATGAAAAGAGAAATTAGATACGTTCAGTTGAGACCAACTGAAACATTTTAGATAATCAATGCATGTTTTCAGAATATGATGCACAATTTAATATCTTTGTTTTGGGCACCGTTGGAAGATCAAGAATTAAAATACAATGTCGACAGTTGCTGATAGAAAATACACTTGAATCAATCCTGTCCGTCAATGTGCGTCAAATTCTAATGTGGATCTGCAAAAAGGAAGAAGCGCCGTATCAAAAAAGAAATATACTAATAAATGAATTTGAATAAAAGATATTTTATATAGAAAGGGCTAGTAAAATTTATTAAATAATAAAATTTAGTGGAAAGATGACATGAATGAGTGGGAGATGATTACTAAATTATCATTGGTTAGCAAAGTATTGTTTAATATCAAAACTAACAAATTCTGAAATATCATAGAAATATTGAGCTTTTAAGAATTTTACTATAGTATTGTTGAATTTATGATTATTTAATTTTTCGTATGTGAAGTAGTAGAAAGTTAAAAAGTTGAATTCCAAATCCGTCAATTGAGTTAAAAGACGTTGCAAGTTTAAATACTGGTGCTTTAATAGTTAAGTTTCTTGTTTTGTAATGAGAATTCGACATTGAAGACAAATTGAAATGTTGGGGATTATTTTTTATAAACGATAAAGTAATGAGCAAAAATATACTGGGAACGGTAAGGATACTATGTTCACGAAAAATGTTTTTACAAGAAGATAAAGAACTAATAAAAAAAATTATTCTCAAAGCTCTTTTTTGAAGTTCAAAAATGCGGTTAAGAGATGGAGAGAACCCCCAAAACTGGATTCCATATGCGATGTGTGAGTAAAAATTGGAATAGTAAATTGAGAGAAGATAATTTAAACTAACCTTAGATTTCAGAACTCTTAAAATAAAACACGTTTTCGTTAAATTACGTGTTAGTATGTAATTAATGTGGTAGTCCCAATTTAAGTTTTTATGCAATTGTATGCCTAAAAACTTCGAGAGAGAAGAAAATTTGAAAATAGTATCATTTCCGTTCAGCGAGCTTATCTCATTATTAATTTTATTAACAGTACGAAATGACATTATTTGGGTTTTATCATTATTGAGTAAAAGATTATTGGATTTAAACCAACTGGAAATTGAAGCCATTACTGAATTTAATTTGTTACTTATTTCTTCCAAAGAATTTACCTTAACAATAATACTAGTGTCATCAGCAAAAAGAATTAATTTACTTACACATCTGAACAATTTGAAAGATCATTTATATATAATAAATCATAAAGGTCCAAGTATTGAACCTTGAGGGACACCGAGTTTGATATTTAATTTGTCTGATAATATTACCGAACCATTATCATCGCTCAAGTAAACAGACTGAGTCCTGTTTGATAAATAAGATGGAAATAAGTCAAGAGCAAAACCTCGCACGCCGTATTTTTCAAGCTTATTACAAAGGATATCATAGGAGATACTATCAAAGGCTTTGGACAAGTCACAAAAAAATATAATGCAAAAGCTACTATCTTCAAAAGAATGAACAATAACATGTAGTAAAGTGTATATAGAATGGGATGTTAAGCATTTTTGTCGAAATCCAAACTGATTTTTAAATAGAATACCGTTTTTTGTTAAAAAATTATTAAGGCGACTATGTAAGATATTTTCAAAAATTTTATCAAAAGTATTTAATAATGAAATTGGGCTGTAATTATTAATTAAATCAGTGGCCCCTTTCTTATAAAGAGGCTTAACTTTTGAATATTTAAGATGATTTGGATAGGTGTCTTTATCGATAGCGTTATTAAAGCATATGAGAAGTTTATCAATAAATAATGGAAAAAATCGTTTTAAAATGTCGGATGAAATTTCATCTGGTCCTGAGGAATAAGAATTATTAAGAGAAAAAATTGCACGCGACAATTCCTCGGAGGATATAGGATATAGATAAAAGGAATTTGAATTAGTTTTTATTTTAGAAAAGATTGCATTTGAAATGACCAATTCAATAGTTATATTTGAAGTCAAATTAAAAGCTTCATTAACGAAAAATTATTAAATGCGTTAGCAATTGATAGCTGATCATAAATTTTTATATTATTATTATTAAGGCATGTATTATTGGTAGAATTTGCTTTAAAGTTAACTTCCGATTGACTACTTCGCTTTTTGTTTATTACGAGAAGTGAAAATAATATTATCATTGTACTTAATTTTTGCTAGTTCACATAAATCGTTGAAAATTTCTCTATATTTCAAAAAATAAATCATAAAACTAAAATTACTATTATGTTTGGATTCACGTTCTAAACGCAATAATGTATTATATGAAATACATAGGCCTTAAGAGTACCACGTTTGAGTTTTATTAATGTTCATTTTATGTTTTGACATAGGGAAAGCAGTGTTGAAATTATGTAAAAAAGAATTTATAAATGTATCAAATGTAAGATCATTGGAGTGATCCAACATATTCCAAGTCTCTTTTTCTAGTAGTTCCTTGAAAAATAATTTATTTTTTATATTAAATTTTCTTTTATACCGATACGCATGAGAAGTAGAATTAGTAGTATTAGGCAAGGAGAGCGAAATTCCATAATGGTCAGAAAGACCGGTATTAATTACACAAGAATTTACCGTAGATATATTTGTGAAAAAATCATCAATACAATATGAGGAGGAGTTAGTTAGTACTACACAAAACGTGCTATGAGAAAAATGGGTTTTGATGGCACAAAATTCAAAGACTTTTTCTATAGGCAAAATATTAGTTTTGATACTTTTACATTTCAATTTTGTTGAAGCAAAGATGCAAACACCGCCGTGTTTGAAGACATTCCGGGCAAAGAAGGAGCATAAATTATAACCATTTAATTTGATTAATAAAAATTTAGAGTCGGTTAACCAATGTTCAGTCAAGCATAAAAAATTTGGTTTATATTTAGTCAGAACTATATCAAGTTTGTTTAATTTGTTAGGTAAATTTTGTATGTTCTGACAGAGAATAAAGGAATTAACGTCATCAGCGAAAGCGAAAGGATTTGGAGTTACCGGAATTTATCAGAGGCAGCACATCTCTTGCGAGAATACGACAAAGCTTCTGTTTGGCACTGGAAATAAAATGAAGGCCGTGCCTGGTGTAGTCAGTTCTGTTAACGTACCTATTGATATCGAAGACCCTAACATTATTGAATTTACCACAACCAAAGTCACGGAAAATGCAACGATTGACGTTGAAAATTTTGCAATTCAGAGATAATCGTCATATCGATAAGGAATTGTAACAATACAAAGATTTGTATTTTTAAAGATTCCAGCTAATATAACAACATGATTACGAGCGCTAAAATTCGCAACTACACCCAAGATATCAGCAGCCACGCTAGAGAATCCCGCACCGGGTGTGACCACTCTAAGCAAACTGAATTTGGTACCTAACAAACCTCTTAAGAACTCGGACCAAGATCTGCCGTGGCTGTCAGACAAAATCAGTAGTTTAGGAGTGGCCTGGGGAGAGGAGGAAGAAGGAAGTGTGGGAGACGCTTTGGCCGGTTGACTTGTACTATTAACTGCTTGGGGTGATGCCTTTAATCCAGATTGCACCTTTGAATTTTCGCCATTCAACTTGGAATTGGCTATTGCTAACTCTTTCGTTAACCTGGCAATAATTCTGTCTTTCTCGCCAAGCTCTGCTTTCAGTGAATTTTTACCAAATTAAATGCATCATCAAAAACAGTTTCATCTGTTGAAATATTACTCACCATATGACTTCTGGTATTGACCATCTTGACTATAAAGGGCGTAGGTAAAAACTGTATGGGCAGGTAGTAGAAATCGTCCGTTCGAGTGATTTTACAACACAATGGAATTAAATGCACCAGGTATATTATATTTCTTACGAGGTTATAGAGTAACTTATTTCAAAATTAAAATTGAAAAGAAATTGAGAATAATAAATGTGAAAAATATATATAAGAGACTTGTTTACTCTTTCGACGTCGGCGGCGGACTGAGAGATTGTTTGCATTTGTCCACATTTTTTGGATCTAACAAACTGACTGCTTCAACAATACATGCTTTTCATTTCAATATCACTAAATGGTTTGCCCCGTTTTCCAAGTATATGTGCTATTCTATACGTAACAGAAACTGCAGCGGAATTTTGATTTACAAAGGCACTAAAATATGCCTGCTGATGATGCTTCTCATTGTTTAACTATCGAAGTGCATCTTTTTGTGATTCACCTACTAAAGCGAAATTTTATGAGTCAAATAATATTCATTTGCAGTCTTTGCAGCTTTTTCAAGTATTTAACAGTGTATTGCACAACAGCACATCATTTTATCTTTCTCAGTAGTAAAGAAAAAATCTAACGCGCGTTCTACATTAAATATTCTGTTTTTATCACCTATCTTTCTTTCTCACAATTTGATATGGTGGATAAATAAAAACTAATATTAAATAAATTGCAACAGGGTAGCATTGCGAGATGCAAGTCAGAAGGAGATGCAGCCAATAAATATCGATGTTAACATATTGTCTCCTAACATGTGGTTTATGTTTATTTAACATGTGGCTGCAACCCTCATGCGTTATACTCGAATACAACATCGAGCTTCATTTTGCCATTTGCTGCTTCTATAAATTGGCATTGATGATGATTTGCAATGGTCAGCATGCATACTGGTCTTTTGTCTTTTATTAAAATTATTTTCGCTGCGATTTTCCAGAGCCAACAATTCACCACGTTTTTGTTTTTGTTTTGCTTGGAGTGGTAAATTCTTTCTGTTAATTTTCACTGTACAACACATAAATGTAATATTATCTAAAAGAAGTTTACCTAAAGCAACACTAGCGTAAAATCTACCGATGAAAAGAGTGCGCCCCTCAAATAACATACCGTTCAGCAATCTTATTACCACATCTTGAGAGTGGCATTTTTCAATCATCGTTCCTTTTTTCCGGCATATATTTCGATATTATGCGTATATCCTTCGGGTAAACATAATTTATATAATTTTATGCCATATTTGTGCCGCTTTCCTGGGATGTATTGACGGAAACCTAGACGTCCTCTTCAAGGAACCATGCTCTCATCGATAACAATTTTTGACCAGGTCTAACGGAACTTTTGAATGTATGAACAATGGCATCTACAATTTTACGAATTTTGTATAATCGGTCTGGAGTGCCTGTTTCATTATCAGAAAAATGTAAAAACTTGAGTATGTCTAAAAAACGATCACGTTTCATTGCATTTTTTATTCTAGTGTTTGCGTACTTGTCGTTTTAATACCAGTACAAACGAATTTCTGGTAACTGCACGATACCCATGATAAGTAATATGTCTATGAAATTGTCATTTCATCTCGTGTAACATACTTCCAAGGCTGCCGATGCATTCTGTTGCAAGATGATGAATTAGTTAGACATTGTGTGGCATACTTAATCGTTTCTTCAATAATTATATTTAATATGTAATCCGAAAAAAAGTTTTTATAAAGCACATGCGTCATCGCAGTCAATACTTTCATGTAAAAATTTCTCCTTTTCCGAATATTCAATTAGTTATCAGTAAAACAATCATCCACCTCACTATTTACACAAAAATCTTATTCATCTGAAGATGAAGAAAGTATCCGTAATCTTGAAGCCCATTTTCTACTCATATTTACATATTCATCACAGTCACTCATTATGCTGATATTTTTAGACATACGAAATAAAAACCGCAACCAAAACTATGTACACTACTTGTAATAATGATTGTTGAAGCAAAATTTAGGCATTAAAATATTATTATGAATAATGTTGATTCATAAAGAAATTTATAAAATGAGTCAGCTGCAAAATTATTCCATCTAACAACAATGCATATATTCGAAAATACCGGTCAGTCTAACCGCATTTTTACAGTAAGCTTTATAATTCTACATTTTATAAAATAAAAGGTTCAAATATCAGCAAAGTTAAATACTTATAATGAAACGGGTTCATAGAGTTATTTAGTTCATCATCAATCTCATCTAAAGAAATAATCCTGATCGTGAGCACATATGCGGCGCCTATGCAAATCTGAACGTGCAAGAAAATGCACACCGCCCGATAAAGCATATCGTTCTTTTTGTGGCCGTCCCGTAAGAAAGTATGCAAAAATCGGCCCGGCGTGAACGTGTTAAAGTCTGTGTTTCAAACTAGCATCTGACGTCATGTTACAATATGACTTTGGCAAAGGGTAAATGGAGAACATGCTTTTATAGAAAATTCTCTTACGTACCCGTTTCTTTGTAGTACAAAATATCAAAATAACCGCTTCCTTTATTGTCATCCGCACTGTATTTGTCAATCTTATCTTCGAATGTATGGTAGAACAGCTTTACTTTTAATATTTCAAACATCTTGGATATTTGTGAAAGATGCTCTCTGTGGTAAATTTCCACAGTATCTGTAGACGCCCGGCGCAATGTTTTATTCTATGTTCTATTCTATCTGCAATCGTTTATTCTATGATTTTCACCACATTTAAACATATGAAAGGTCTGTTACAGTAGGCCTTAGTATGACTATTCAATTGGCAACGTATGCATTGCACTATGTTGCTGGATTTACGCGGGGTTCTACCCTGATTATATGATTTAATATTTTATAAACGTTGTAGATATTTTTATTATTTCTACTGGTCTCTAGGGCCACAAAAAATATGTTCAGGGGCTCCTTGGTTAATCTATGTCTTATGTTGAGAATATTTCTCACAACATGACCCTGTTTTAGTAGTTCTGATTTTATCAGATCCGTATCTGTAGAAAAATGAACATTTTTGAGTACTACCCTGTATGCCTTTTCTTCTTTTAGTTGATAAGTGTGATTTGTTCGTTTTAAATACTTTGAGAGTTCACGAAATCTCAAATCAATCAATTTTAAATGTATTGTTGGCGAGGCTTCGCAGATAGTATTGATTTGGCGGAACAATTTTGTTAAATGTGTTTAACATGTCAGCGGAATTCCATCCACACTTGAATAAGAGTTTTATTATTACTATTTCTAGTCTGCCGAAAATTACTTGGAAAAATTGACGTGTGTAGTACATTTTTCAAGTTTGAATAATTCCTTGATCCAAAGGTTGTATTAATGACGTGCAGTTAGGAGAAAGGATGACAATTTTTACATTTGGATGTTCCAGCTGTATATTGTGGCAACCAGCGTTGTCAAGATGCAATATATTTTTGAAATGCAATTTTTTTTCCACCATATAGATTTCCACAACCGGGATAAAACAATTATAAAACCAATCCCTTAATAAATCTTGAGTCATACAGGCTTTTTTATTTGGTCGGCAGAATAGAGGCAATCGTGCCTCATCAATGCTTTTAGTGCACGGGGAGTTGAAGAACAATCTATTATCATCGGTTTTATAATTATGTCTCCTTATAGATTGCCGCACAGATGAAGAGTGATTCGTTGTATGGAAAGTTTAAACCCCTGAGCACGCCTTTGATTTTTGGAAGTAAAAGTCCTTGATGGTATTTTTTGCAATACAAAGCCATCTCATCAGCATTGAATATCTGCTCAGGTGAATAACCTCGATCATTAATAACTCTAGCAGGTTCCAGCTTAAAATTTTCGGCAGCCTCTGAATCTGCTGATGCCAGTTCTTCTTGAAATTTTATATTATGCAAGGCATACCGTTTTTTAAGTTTGTCATAAAAACTTTCAATCTTTGTATTACTCGTTCTACATGTGCACACTAGCTACAGAGTACTTTTCAATAATGTCTCCTAGCGAAAGTAATCCATTTTGAACAAAGGCGGAATGAACAAGTTGCCATATTTCTTAATTTGTCTAATTCAATCCGTATTGTTGGAAATCCAATTAAAAACTTCATATGTCTCTTTTTACTTCTTTGATGCAATCTCGCCATGGACTCAGGCTTGCCGTTAATTGAAAATAATGATCAATACTTCTTGCATGTGCTTAAGTTAATCTGAATGCAAGAACGTTGAGCATTTCTGTTTTTACAGGTAGATAAACCAAAGCCACACAAATAATTACATTATTATTATCTTGTATATAAAAATGGAGCTCTCGATCAAATGATTCGGTAAAAGTCTTGACAAATTCGTGCCAATCCAGAGATGGTCGGAAAGGTGAAATATTATTTCAAAATCGCGTAGAAACTTTACATTTTTAATTTGAAAATTTTTGTAGAAGCGTAATTTGAATAAAACAATGGACGGTGGCTAATGCGTGAAATGTCAAATGTTTTTAACAGATGATGTTCAATTACGTTTAATAGGATGTTTTACGTAAAATATCAACTTTTTTGAAATGTTACTATAAAAATGCACTTTTTAACATATTTTTTTCAAACACGGTGCTTGGAAAGCTCTCATTTGTATAATTATATACTCATTGGCAGTGCTGGATTTACAGTAGGGGCAGTCGGGGCTACTGCCCAGGGCGGCAAATTTTCGGGGGCGGCAAAATTTGGATAGTGAGAAAAAAATTCTATACCATATAATTTTTTTAATAACATTTTTTATTTCAAGAAATATAATTAATAATATATTATACAAATGCAATGCAAAATTTGGCAATTTGGCTAATATAAGGATACGTAAATGAGTTGAAAGTTTAAGAAAAATATGTTCTTCAGATCTCGAGCCCTTTTAAGACGACGAATTTGTGCACTTCCAAGCTTATAGCGCAAAAAAAAATTAAATTAGTGAAGCATGGCATTGTGCCTTACGGCAAGTTACTGAAACTTTCCGTACTGAAAATTACATTTTAAAAAAAGCTTTAAAATTTTTTGAAAAATGATGAAAATTGAATTTAAAAAACCTTTTTTTTTGTAAATTATTAACTTTTATGTATTAAATTTATTAAAATTAAATTTTATTTGAATTATTCGATTCCTATTGATAGCGAGACGAGCTGATTAGTTATTGGCCAAGGCAGGTCCCAAAAATAATAATTCAGTTTTTGAAAAATGGAACGTCCAATATTATTAAAAGAAATTTATATGTATAGACAAAACGGGGAACTGATTAAATTTGTTGGAGTCAGGTCTAGCGGTTTCAATGATCCAATAAAAACTTTGAAAAAAAAACATTTGGCGGTCAAAAGTGATCATTAAAAACATATGCACATCAAATTATCATATATTTTAATAATAAGTATAAATTTTGTTTACATTTTACTATGGATCTGTATCATTATTTATTCGTTGTTCTGCGAGGCGACGCATACGCGCTTCTTTATTTTGTCCCTACGCAGCTAAAGCAGGGCGATCGCTTTAAAAAAACGTTTTTTTTTATTTTAATTTTTTGTACGGGAAGTTCCAACAATTTGCCTTAAGGCACGATGCCAAGCACCACTAGTTATAGTATATAATGCGTAATAAATTTACTGCAACCAAATAATAATTTTAATTTTAGAAAAATGATATATAAAAACTATTTTACATAAAAATTCAGGGATGGGGCGGCATTTTTGTCAGTGCCCCGGGGCGCCAAATTTCTAAATCCGGCCCTGCTCATTGGTATTTATAAAATATTTTCTAGGTTATATTATTTTTATTTGTTATTTAAATTCAGAACCTAAATTTAGTATCTATCAAATGGACATTTTGTCGAATAACATTTTCCCAAATTTTACCAAAGTATTTTTTTCCGTTAGTAGTTTTTTAGCATTAGTTAAAAATGTAATAATTTTATAAAATATCTTAAAAATTATAATAAGGCTTTTTTACCACCTGCCCGTTTCAAGTTACTCCGCCTATAGGGTAAAAAGGTCTAGATAACAAATTTTTGAAAGACATCAGAAAAGCACATTTCTACAATGATGAAGTAGAAGTCAGTTTACTGAACGTAGTCTGATAATTGTTCGTTTGATATGTCTTATTTGTTGTGATATAATTGTTATGGTTTTCACAATATAGTTTATATTTGCTCAAAGTCAAATTGGACCTTTGTGTCTCGCCTACTACTAATACTTTTTATTAAATTTACTTTAATTCATCGAATGTTACTTGAAACTTTTCAAAAAGCAGGTCAAAGAAGAAATGCTTAATTCATTTTCATTTTGTAAATTTTGTATAAGTTCAATCAGTAGTATTATTTACAATTATACACAAAATCCAGAATCCTAAAAGTATTTGAAAAACTTGAAAAACTTGATAAGTCGAAAGACCAAAAAAGATTTGGATGGATTATACTATGTTTTCTATAGAAAGTGTATAAATTTTCCAGTTTGATTGTATTGACAAAATATAGACAAACTAATGGGGTTTATTGTTTTCATAATACCCCATTGTATAAAGCATTCAAACAACACATACTTATACACTTAAAGTATTAATATTTTTGATTCTCTAGAAATTGTTTAGAATATACCTTACTTAGCAAAACAACGTTTGCCGGGTCAGCTAGTTAATAATAAAACAGTTTTGGTGTCAGGTTTTGAGAAAACTCTCCGTTCTTGTATATAGTGATTCCTAAAATTATAGTTTGTTTAATTGCAAGCAATATATTTATTACCCAAAGGTGTCTAATTAAATAAATCACATTCATAGCGCCCGCACTTTCATCCACTGTGGATTTAGTCAGCGTTTCAGTAAAATATATTTTACATACAAAATGCGCAAATGAAAAAAGCAAAAAAAAAACTAATCCGACACAGTACGAAATATATGTAGATTTTTTAATCAGCAACCCACAATTTACATAGCCAATTGAAAATTCTTAATGATACATTAAAAAATAAATTATACAGTCAATAAATTTTATTTTCTATTCCTTTATACTCGTATATATACATATATATATACATACATATATATATATATGATAAAAATTGTTTCTTGGGCATCCATCCAATAATTAAAAAACAGTTTTAATGCAAAATGTTTTAATTAAGAGAACATACGTTTCGGGTCCAGATTTGACCCATCTTCAGTGCTACAAATAAATATATCGGGGTTACAAATTAAAACAATATAAAAAATAATATAAAAGATACATAATTACAGACAAAAATAAGTAGAAACAATGTATATGGAAAGTATATATGAAAAACAACATAAAATAAACAAATGTAAAGAGACTCACCATACAAATAAATTTTAAAAAAATATAACACAAAGCACAACACAAAATTGCAACGAAAAAAATAAGTATGAAAATAAATTGAAAAAACATCAGGTTATGAAAATTTTTGAAAATTGTAAAAATTAAAATAAATAATATGTTTTATTATGAAAAAGCTTACTCCAAAAGCACATCTTGTTAGTTTGGAGACAGAGATAAGTGTGTGTAAACGAAAGTAAAATGTAGGCCTACGTGTTTGCAGCGGAAAATAGTGGAAACTGTATCGTCATTGGATGAGAGAACGGGATAGAGAGAATTTTAGAGGTTACAGTTATGAAGAGTTTTCCAGCGATCATGCGCAAGGAACATAGAAAAAAATTTTTTAAATGTGTAAGTCATCCATAATCAGACGGTTGAACAAAGCTGGATCAAAATGAAATATGTGGATCAAAATAAAAATATAGAAACATAATAAAACCAAGATAGCACAAAGTAAAAAATATGTGAATAGAGAATTATATTAAGATATACTTTGTGCTATCTTGGTTTTATTATGTTTCTATATTTTTATTTTGATCCACATATTTCATTTTGATCCAGCTTTGTTCAACCGTCTGATTATGGATGACTTACACATTTAAAAAATTTTTTCTATGTTCCTTGCGCATGATCGCTGGAAAACTCTTCATAACTGTAACCTCTAAAATTCTCTCTATCCCGTTCTCTCATTCAATGACGATACAGTTTCCACTATTTTCCGCTGCAAACACGTAGGCCTACATTTTACTTTCGTTTACACACACTTATCTCTGTCTCCAAACTAACAAGATGTGCTTTTGGAGTAAGCTTTTTCATAATAAAATATATTATTTATTTTAATTTTTACAATTTTCAAAAATTTTCATAACCTGATGTTTTTTCAATTTATTTTCATACTTATTTTTTTCGTTGCAATTTTGTGTTGTGCTTTGTGTTATATTTTTTTAAAATTTATTTGTATGGTGAGTCTCTTTACATTTGTTTATTTTATGTTGTTTTTCATATATACTTTCCATATACATTGTTTCTACTTATTTTTGTCTGTAATTATGTATCTTTTATATTATTTTTTATATTGTTTTAATTTGTAACCCCGATATATTTATTTGTAGCACTGAAGATGGGTCAAATCTGGACCCGAAACGTATGTTCTCTTAATTAAAACATTTTGCATTAAAACTGTTTTTTAATTATTGGATGGATGCCCAAGAAACAATTTTTATCATACTATTTCACCATCTGAAGAAAAACCTCTCGCTTTATATATATATATATATATATATATATATATATATATATTTAAAATAATCACATTTATGTAGCTATAAAATTATGTTCTTTTTTTTTAAGTATCTATGAATATTATAGGATTAAAAATATCTTCTGGCGTAGGAATTTCTGATATTATATGCCATGGTATCTGCCTCATTGTATACTTCTGAAATATTAAAACCCATTAATTTTAACTGCACATTTGAAAGACAATTATTTGGTATCTAACCGTTTGCACTATCATTACTACATTTCGTGAGTTCTTCATCAAAAGGAATATTATTTTCTCTACATATATTATGCAGAGTAAATACTGCATACACAATTTTTCCTGCCACATCAGATGTATAATGCAGTATTCTGTGACGATGCAAACATCGAAAACGGCTTTTAGCAACACCAAATGTTCTTTCGATTACATTACGAGTCTTTTTGCGGAACTTATTGTATTTTTCCTCGGTAGAGCCAACTGGTGTCCTGTATGGTGTGAGTAGAGGCAATGTTCAAATGGGTAACCTAAATCTCCTGTATATGTACAACTTATATATATATATATATATATATATATATATATATATTTCCTTATTTAATTTGTGATATTAAATATATTCTTGAATTGCCCAATAAATAGGTTCCATCATCAGCATTACGAGTTAGCAGGGTTCTGACTGCTGCTCGCAAACAATATCCGTTCATCAGCATCACATATCTAATATTATTTATTATCATGTTAGTCTTCAAAATTCTTAAGCAAAATAAAATAATACTTACTACTTCAACATTAATTGAGTAATAACCCTTCCTATTCATATAAATAGCAGCTGGTGCCACGGGGTGATCTTTTCTGGGAGCCACTATATTTATGTGTGTGCATTCTAAGCACCCAATAATACTAGGCATGCCTAATGCATAAAATCTGTTAAATAGCAACATATTACCATTATTGATGTTTACGAAGTGGCATAACATATACTTCTTTTTATTTTAATCTCTTTCTGATGAGGTTTTAGGAAAATTTACATACTTTGGTGTAGCATGCTTTATAATTATACTTTATATTAAACCTTAATAATTTTTTTAAAATTATATTATATTAAAACCTTTATATTAAAACTTATTATTATGCTTTATATTAAACCAGTCACTGTTTTAATACAGCGACTGAGTGAAGGCCGGCTCATGGAATTTAAATGGCAATTGCCTATATCTGTCTGATATGAGTCATGACCAAAAAAAATGAATTGCTGCAAGCACCTATAATGAAAATTTAGTCATTAATTTCAAAAAAAAAAAATATTTTAATTTCAAATACCTGCAAATAAAAAGGGATACTCCATGATGCTATATGAGTCTATGCATATGGTCCCAGCAATTCTATAAAATCCTTCATCACATTTTTCGTTAATTGAATTTTTTTTATAAAAATTTCATCGTTCACTTCCCAGACATTATCTACATCTCTGAGATATCTAAGTGCGTATCTTTGTCTGTATCTAAAATGTTAAGGAAAGCATTTATTAATTTTAATATCGTTGAGTAATACATTCATCCAATAACAGTAATAATTATAATAAAATTTAAACATACCTTCTTCTTATACTATCATCTGCCCAAAATATTTCAAAAAACTCCATATTAACATTTTCAAATTCACAAAATAACTAAAACCAAACCTAATATCACTTTGTTTACATAAATAATAACCTCGAAAAAGCATGTTAAATGCATAAATGTCAAATTAGCAAATGTCAAATCAGTTCATAGTCAACTTCTCGCCTATGTTATAGGGATCATGCTTTTTAACTTCGAAAATGAAAATTTTTATATATCTTTACGTTTTGGAGGTTTCTGAACATTTTGGCATACCTTACAATTAGAAAAAATGGATGTATATGTGTGTGTTTTTTTGTATAGCGAAGGAAATGCCTTTATGCATTCCAGACTGGTGTTCTGTCTGGCTATGTCGGACTCAATACCACCCTGGTATAATACCGACTAAAACCTCCGCTTTGCCCTTGCTACTGGTTCCCACGGAAACCGCCGTTCGGCATTACTTTGTGGGGGAAGGATCTAGAATGTTATAATTCTTCACTTGATTTTATACTCATTTTTTAAATGGGCGAAGTTCCATTCGTCTTTTCTTTTTCCATAGAGCGCAGGTCAATTACCTCTCTCAACTCCATGACGATTATCGGCCATTGTAGATCTTTTATCCGCAAAATACTTTAAAATTTAATTGAATCTGTGCAGATAACAACTTTTGTGTTCCTGAGGCTCTTTATTAGTCCCAGTAAAGTGGCAAATACTACAGGAAAACTGTTGATTAGAATCCATCCTGCTGAAGAAATTAACATAATATACAGGTTAGGCCGATCGATTGGTTCGCAACGATATTTTATAATGTTAATAATTATACTGAATGGCCGTAAAAATCTGTCGTAACACTATTTTAAAATTCCGGGCCCAGATTTCCCTTTTTACTCACTTTTTATTAAACTTATTAATCATGTGTTCGCGCTATAAAGATCATAGGTTTTTTAGCGCGAAGATTACACACCATAGATTTTTCTCTGAAAACAGAAGACTGTTAAATCTGGCAGCACATCGTTTCGTACATCGTAAACTGCCAATTTTCCAAGTATAAACGCATCAAGTGCAAGCAATATAATTGCAATATATCTCTGAAATTACATTCTAATAAAGTGTTATTTTCATTATATATTATTAGCGAAATATATTAAATGAATGAGTAAGTTTGAATGTCGCGCGTGTTATTCTGTTCTACGGTTGGCAGAACGTTGTGTGAGCAAGTACGTCCGGAAGGGGAGAGGCTAAATAGGA
This sequence comes from Ctenocephalides felis, assembly GCF_003426905.1. Lineage (NCBI taxonomy): Eukaryota > Metazoa > Arthropoda > Insecta > Siphonaptera > Pulicidae > Ctenocephalides > Ctenocephalides felis. Next base: position 64,650 of record NW_020538484.1, read on the forward strand.
CGGGGCGGGGTCAGTCATAGTGACGAGAAGAGAGCATTTATACTTGTTTATCTATGGACCTATGGTAAATAATTGAGTCAAGAGATTATATTTGATGGAATGAATAAATGAATTAAAAGATTACTGGAAAGGACCAAATGGAGCGAATTTACATGACGTCGATGCTGATATGGTTCTTGAGTGGACTGTAAATTTTAAAATCGGCGAAATGTGAAATCTCCACGATGATTGTTTGAGAAAATGAAAGTCCGGTTATATTCACGTTAAATTTATTTAATACTATTTTACAAATTCGTCTTTCTTCTTTGACTGTGAATACTAGTAAGTTGTTTTCTTTTGCCTTCACAACATGGCATAAGAGGAACATAACCTGCTGATTTCATATCATAAATAGCATCACAAAATCTACGATCAACTCAAAAAAATATCATCTTGATGCAAAAAATTGCTGGTTCCGTGCGAATCTTTCAAAATAATTTTCATAATATTTGCATCATTTTGTGTTGCCAGAAAGGGCCCGAAGAAGTCAACGACAAAACCATTCGTTGTGCAAATCGTGAATGGTTTACACAATGGAACCCGTTTCTGGCCTGAAAACGACACATATTAAAGCTAACCGATCTTCAGGCAAGTTAAGAATTTTTTTGCATTGTACGAAGTATCCAAAATTAATTGGTCTCTTGTAAAAGTCTCTGACCCAAAATTTTGAACTAATATGTCCCTTTCAAATCGATTTAAAATTTGAGAATAATAATGAAAAACTTGACTTTTAAAAATATTAAAAATAGCGGCGATAACATTGTTAGAGTTTCCGGTTCTTAATTTAAATAAAAAAATAACTAATGCTTGCATAATACTACGTTTCTAGTTGTCTTTCATTGATTTAAACATATAACTTAATTCCATGATAACACATATTATATATAACTTTCGGATAAAATCCTCTTAATATTTTTATTTTCTCCGGTGACAGCAAAATTTTCCATCTGTTTAAATAGTGATTGGTTTGAACTTGCCAAGCTGTTTAAAAAAAGGGACACTTCTTTCTGAGGCACATAGCTTGTATTTGAATAAATACGCGACTGTTGTATATCTTCCTCATAAAAAAAAATTACCGAACAAATAGTTATTACAGGTACGATTACCTGTAGGAATATAAATTCTGCCCTTTAAACATACATGAATTCTAGCCTCTAAAGGAATTGTAACAAGGTTGGATCTATTATTACAAATTCAAACAATGTCGATGGGTCGATGCTATTCGATTAAGACAAAGTTCAACAAATATATCACTATTTTCAAAAATGTTACAATTGTATTCACTACAAAATTCACTTACAGAACTACTATCACTACCACTAAGCACTAAATTATTTACATTGCATATGCTTGTTCTGCTACTAGAGTTTCTATAAGGAATTAGTCTACACGTAGTACACAAAATATCACCAATTAAAATAGTTTTGTCTGTAGAAATACTCTACAATTGTTTATCATTCTTACTTAAAACGACCTTTTTTGCCCACCAATTTTGATCAAACATTTATTGCAATTTTTGCAATTTTGCGACATTATAATTTCAATTATATTAACAAATTCTAATGAACCACTTAAATATACACTCAATAAATTAAATTGTTCGCAAAAAACACACAAAACATAAAAAAATGAATAGACTGCTATACAATATGTAAGTAATAATATGTTAGCAAATATTAAATCACTAAAATGTTCACTACAAAGTAAATTGTCATTAAAATATAAGAAAATAGCGATTTCAATCTGGCCAAAATTAGTGTTCACAAAATATCACACAAAACACAACAAAGCAAAATATAGACAGCACAAAAATATTGTTTCCGAAATCAACTAATGACGCAGTTTTCGAAAACCAGATAAATTATTTTTTAAAATTACTTAAATTCCAAGTGACTGTAAATTACTTAAATTCCATGTTCCGAAAACATTGTTTTAATGATTTTTATTTTTTGAATTGCAAATGTGTTGGTTCATACTCTTGTAACTATATTGCGAACTTTCACCAATATAACAACAATTACAATAATTGGAATCCACTTTGTAAACAACATCAGTAACACGCTCAACTGGAGTTTCAGACTTTAAGAAAGTGAAAAGTGAGTTTAAAGTATTGTCAAAAGAAAAACCTTAATTTAAAAACAATTTTTTTACAAAAAACGAAAAACTACCTAAATATGGCAAAGAAAAAATACCTTTATATTTATTTGTAAAAGACGGATCTGAATTAGTCAAAAAAGAACGTTTTGAAAAATCATCAAAAATAGAATTATCAGACTGTGAAGCAAATTATTTTTTTTTAATTTATTAATTATTATTTTAATTTATTAATAGTTATTAATTACATTCTTTATTAAATGTAAATGGTAAGAATTTTCACAAAGAACTGAACGGATTAAATTTAAATTTTTTCCCAAAAGGTTGTTTCACTGAGTAAAATGGCTCTGTCAGTTAATGAGATAATAGTGGCAATTTTTATTGAACGTGAATGAAAAGAAAAATAATTTATGTTTCTACCAGAGACCAAGTTGGTTTTTGATACCAATCAGTGAGTATGCGGTTGTATGAATTACTTTTGATGTTTTTTAAAACTAAAAAACTAATTGAGCTATCACATTCATGTTCAAAAGTAAACTGTAAAGAGTTATTGAAAAAATTAAAATAATTTAGGGTTTCAAAAATCTAATCTTTTTTAAACATAAGAGAATATCGTCAACATATCTGTAGTAAAAAACGGGTTGAACAGGTAATTTGGATTAAACAGATTTTTCTAAAAGTTGTAAAGTTTTATCAGCCAATAGAGGACTGATACTGAACCCCATTTATAAACCAAAATTCTGAGAAAAGAAACAATTTTCGAAACAAAAATAAGTATTACTTACAATAAAATTTAGAATGTGTTTAAACCAATTCAAATCAATAGAAGTATGAGGCTGGATTTCACTCCAACGATCACAAACATCATCAAGAGCTAAATTCCACGGAACTGATGTCGCAAAACGAAATCAAAACGTCATCAAATAATCAGACGGAATAATCAATTTTTTTAAATTATTAATTAAATTAAAAGAGTTAAAAACATGAAATTTAGACAAAATGGTGACCTTAGAATGTATGTTGCTGATATATTTTAAATGTTTGCTTAGATGTAAATTTAAGCCTGAAACGATAGGTCTAAGAGGTAAATCGGGTTTATGAACTTTTGGGAGACAATAAAGTTTGGGAAAATTTTGATGGAAAAGTTTCACAGGAAAACCTAGTAATTTGGAAATCTTATTTTTTTACCAAATCGTCAATAAGTTTTAAAGTTTTTCTATTTAAATGATCTGTAGGATCATTCACTAACTTCACGGGTTTAATTGGTTTTTCGATTTGCAAATAACCGATCTCTTAGACGACAATGGCGTTTTTTTAATACTATTCATTGCATGAGTGTAAGTAACTGTGCTAGTTGAGCCTGCAGACGATACTGCAGTAGCCATACACAACTTTGTTCTGGGATTTAAACTCCTCTCAGCCTGTAATATATCGCCATCAACCGACTCAATTTCCGATCTATCTGTGTCGTTGTCTAAATTAACTATGTCTGGCATAGGAATTAATTCTGGGCTTTCGTTCATTGGTTCACGCATTTCCACTTGCTTTTCTGGAGTCCGATGCAATGTTGTCCGCTCGAATGGGTTTGCCCATTCGTTTAAATATTTAAGTGCCTTTTCTGGGCTACAACGGAGATATAGTTTTGACATTCTCCTTTGTTGCCGAGTAGAAGTTTCTTCTGGAAATTCGATTCTAATTCGATTCGAAGCGGGCACTTCTCCTTCTTTGTTCTCAGTACCTGGGCTACTATCGAGCAATAATTCAGTCATTCCCATTTCTCCCAGAGTAGAAGTTTGTTCTTCTTCGTTTTCCATTTGTTTAGAACATATAGAGGTCACGCGTTTTCAATCCTTTACCACCGAAATTCACTACACAAATTTAAATTCAAATGTTTTGGGTTTGTCTTGTAGGTTTTATATGTATATAAAATATCAGGCATATGTTAACATAATTATTTTATGGAATTGATGTTTATCATGCCTACTAAACTAAAAAAAATGCGTAGGTCACGCTTGGTGTTACAAACTTTAATTTGTCTTTTTCTTAAAATGGAACAAGTGGTTTAACATTCACATTTTTAAAATATGAATTGAGCAAAAAATATAATGATTATTTAAATAATGTTCACTTCTAGTAGAAAAACTAGAGATTCTCCAATGCGATCTTCAACACTTATTAGCCAATAATCATCCCCACTCTTGTCTGTTGCATAAATATGGGACTTATACATCGAGCAAGATTCAACATTTTTCAACATTTTGTTGGTAAAAAAACAGCATGTATCTGTTAACATGAAGTAAACTGCTACTTTCTCTTTTTTAATAAAAATCCATAAGTATTCACATTAGACGAAATTAGAATATCTTTATTCTAACTAGACTCACACACGACTTTGACCGAAGCTTAACACAATAATAATGTTTTTAACGAATCAATCGCATCTTCTATTTTATCAAGCTTACAATTGCCAGAGTAACTAGTTGGTTTGGTATTTAGCCTTGAGGCAAGTTACATGAACTTCCCGATATGTGTAAATAATCGACTTAATGAAAAAAATGAGTAAATAATATAACTAAAAGTTCCATGAAAATCGGCTTAAATTTTTTTCAACAGGTAATTACAAGAAAACGGCTCGGTAGATTTTCACCTAAAACTAACCAATACCATTCCCAACTAATATCTTTCGAACAGTTTTTGATTTTTTAAAATCGGTTCGGTAGGATGAGCTTAAATGTGGACGAAAATTTAACACTTTTTTTCAACAGTTAATTACAGGAAAACGGCTCGGTAGATTTTCACCTAAAATTAATCAGTATCATTTCCAACTAATATCTTTCGAACAGTTTTTGATTTTTTAAAATCGGTTCGGTAGGATGAGCCTAAATATCGATGAAAATTTAACACTTTTTTTCAACAGTTAATTACAAGAAAACGGCTCGGTAGATTTTCACCTAAAACTAAGCAGTATCATTCCCAACTAATATCTTTCGAACAGTTTTTGATTTTTTAAAATCGGTTCGGTAGGATGAGCGTAAATGTGGACGAAAAGTTTAATACTTTTTTCCAAATTACAAAGAAACGGCTCGGCTGATCGTTGCACAAAACTGAGAAACGATAATCCTCATCGAGATACATCAAATGCTTTTTAAATATCTGAAATCGGTTCAGGCGTTTTTGAGAAAACGTCGATGAAAATTCTAATTTGACAAATGCCAAAACGACCATACTAATTTTTGCAAACTTGACGAATTTTTAAAGCTAAACGAGTTGTCGTAGGGCCGTAATATTTTAGTATGACCTAGAAGACTGTGGTATCTACCGTCGAAAAAAAAAATCATAAAAATCGTCGAAATTTTTTTTTTTAAAAACTTTATTACAAGAAAACGGCCCGGCCGATCTTTACCAAATACTAATCAGCACGATTCCAACTAATATCTATCGAATGGTTTTTGAATTTTAATTTCAGAATTGCGGGCTTAAAACTGACGAAAAATTTTACTTTCTGCAATTACAAAGAAACGGCTCGGCCGATCGCCGCACAAAACTCAGAAACACGACAGTCCTCATCGAGATACATCGAATGACTTTTAAATTTTTGAAATCGGTCCAGCCGTTTTAGAGAAAACGTCGATTTACGGCAAAAAATCTGTTCACACACACACACACATACACACACACACACACACACATACTTTTTCCAAATTTGGTCTCATTCGATTCAGAATGGCTTGGAACGTCGAGAAAACATAAAATTAGCGATTCGCATTTTTTGATGAAAACATAACTTCTCCTTCGGGAAGTTAAAAATGGAATGGATGCATTTCGATTATTAATTCCGTCTAATACAAACAAAAATAAATTCTAGAGGGTCTTGGTTTAAATAACGAGTTGAGTAAAACTTAATTTTCGGATACTATTTCTTTACTTACCAAATATTTTAGAAACCTTTTGTTTTAATCTAATTTTGAATAGTTGGAGATAGTTTTGATCTTCTCGTCATGGTTTAAATAACTAGTTGACTAAAACTTAATTTCCGGATACTTTATTTTACTGCCAAATATTTTAAAAACCTTTTATTGTTTTAATCCAATTTTGAATAGTTTGAGAGAGTTTTTTATCTTCTCGTTTTTTTTAAAGAAGCTAAGACACGTCTAGCTTCTTTACAAAATGCTTAATGGTTAGAATCGGCTAGAGAGCTCTTCATAGAGCTTTACAGTTTTTTTGCAAAACTGGAAGCTTATTGTGAATGATGAATTTTAATTATGAATTCAATAGAATACATTTTACATTATTTTTACTTTCTTACTTTGCTTAGTAGCGTATATCTATAAGAGAACTCTGCGGCAGTCCCTCACTCTCATCTTCCTCATCTTTTCAGTATATACCTTATGTGATCGCAAATTACAGCGCATGCGGAAAAGTGGCAACTTTGAATCAATTTCATTCAATTTGATTATACGATTTCAGGATGTCCTTTTCTGTTGATTTTGTTGTATGAAAGTTACAACATATATGATAAAAAAATTCAGTTGATGTGGAGGATCATATAGGCTTTCAGTTTCTTGCTCGCCAACAAGAGAACCCTGAAGTTTGTAAATTAGACAACATGTTTATTGCAGATACATCTCTTTCGTGTGCATCACATACGGTAGCTACAATATTGATACCAATTGCTTGCCGGTTTGAAATTGCAGGCCTTTGAGTTCAGAACTTTTAACATTGCTTTCAGCGAAGAAGTATGCCACTGATTATTTGAAATAGCCTCGAATTCTTTAAACGTTGAATACCAAAGCAAAATCAACAAACTTCTCTCGCAGACTTTCTCAAAGCCATTCATGCTGTACTTACTATTGTCATATTCAATATATTCTGAAATGCCAATAGTGCTATGTGATTTTTTTTGATAAATTTTCATTCTCTTTTGTCACATTAATTATTTATATATGAATTTATTGTTTGTAAAATCAAATCCAATGAGGATACAAACCTTCGGGTACCCATGTTATAAAGTGCAATGTACATACTTTTATATACTGAAATATATAGTCTTTGAATTGAATTGAAATTGAAAATGCCAATTTAATCAAACAGTTTCTATTAGATGGACCCATCCTGAGAATAGAATTTGTACCACCATCTTCACAAGCTCTAGTGCTTGATGTTGGTTTTAATTTCCTGGATTGATTTTATTGCTGAAAAGACGCGGTTGTATGCTTTTCTTACCTTTTTCTATTGTATTTCTCAATTGTATTTCGCTTTAAAGGTCATAAACTCTTTTCAACACTGCACCTCTACTGAGCCAGTGTACTTTGGTATTGAAGATAACATTGCTATGATTTCCAAATTGCTTAGGAATTCTTTGAACTCATAGTGATTTGAACCCCATGACTTCATAAAATTTAGTAATTTAATTACTATGAAGTAAATTTAATTTCTTTCACACAAACTTTCTCGATGAATTATCCAGTGGTTACCAAATATTTCTTTTCCTGTGTTAATGTTTGGGTAAAGTCTTTCCGCTACTTCTACATTGATATTGCTGGTGGTGCCCATCTTGATATACTAATTTATTGAATTATCTGTTGATATACTTTTTATTGAATTTTTTTCATAATTTGTTATAAGGGTCTTAAGAGGTTGTAATCCCTTGCATAGGAACCAGATAACAAAACTCTTCAGTAATATTGAATTCAGTATCAATACCACGTATAGATATAGCGAGTTGTGCTGTGTCGCTAATGTCACAACTTTATCAAGTGCCAAAGAACAGTATTCAAATTCAGCAATGCGTTCACGAAGCGTTATTGCTTTTGTATAGAATGATCGAACATGCTTTTAGTTCCCTGAGCGTGGACAGGAATTTTAGTCACTTCAATACCTACTAGCCTTTGTGAGCCCCAGCCAAAATGTTTGGAAGAATGGAAGATGATTTACAATTGTTTGCATGCTTGTTGGTTTTCTCAAATATCAATAATGTTTTATCGTAGATCTTTCAAAATTGGAGTATGCAGTTGGCAGAGAAAATTGTGACATAAATTTAACTACAGACGAAATGTCTGTTGAACACCTACAATTTATATCGTAGGAATTTACTTACGAGACAGGAATTCTCCTTTTTATTTAGAAGATTTTTCTCGAAATGGAACATTCATAAATGGTGAAAAAGTTGGCAAAGGAAACCGAAGAATATTGCAAAATGAAGATGTTATAGCAATAGGTAGTGATTTCAGAAAATTGTTTAGATTTTTTGATCGTTTCACGCATACTGTGCATAAATCCCAAATCTCATCAAAGATGACTACTACATTTCTCGTGAGCTTGGAAGCGGTGCATGTGGTGTTGTGAGATTAATATTTAACAAAAGGACATGTGATAAATTTGCTATGAAGCAGATCATCAAGAGTAAAGCAGATGATGAAAAGAAATTAAACCATCCTAATCGTATTATGAATGAAATTAATATTATGAAAAAATTAGATCATCCATTCATAGTTAGTGTCTACAACATTGTTGAAACTCCTGAAGCAGTATTTTTGGTATTGGAACTTATGAATGGAGGTGATTTATATAATAAAATTAAAGAGTCAAAATATCTGAAAAAACCAATTGTTAAGAATATTATATACCAAATAGCTGTTGCTGTTAATTACTTACATCGGCAGAACATTACACATAGAGATTTAAAACCTGAGAATATTCCGTTACAAAGAAATACTATCAGAGAATTGTTACTATCAAACTATCAGAGTAAGTAAAATTGTTGAAGGTAACACAGTGTTAAAAACTGAATGTGGTACTGCATGGTATGTTGCTCCCGAAGTGATATTGAAGAATTATAAAACTTATACTGAAAAAGTTGATGTTTGGAGTCTAGGTGTAATATTATTTTTGTCTTTGTGGATGCTTACCCTTCTCAGCAGCTGATCAAATTTGCAAAGGAAAATACTCTTTCAAACAATGTATTTGGTCTTCGGTTAGTGCTGAATGCAAAGATTTAATTTCTAAAATGTTAAAAGTAGATCCAAAAACTAGATATAGCAGTTCCGAAGTTCTTAATCATAAATGGTTACAGGATCCCTTTGTTATTAAGCGTTACAATGATTTATTAAATCAGGAAAATGAAAAACAGGAAATTACTGTTTCTGATTTGGAAGATTCAATAAATGAACATTGTAATAATTCTTGTCCTGAAAATTGTCTAGATATAATAGAACCACCTGCCAAACGTCATCGAAGTCTACTTATTTTTTAGCGAATCAAAAGTTTGTTTGTTATCAGTATTAAAAGGAACAAAATGTACATGTTACATACAAAAGTACTTCTATGCTCTAAGTGATAAAATTGCCAAAATTATATTTAAAATATGAAATATTTTTATAAATAATAGTGAATAATACTTTTGATAATTGCATCCTGAGAAAAAAAGCATACATTATGATGTTTTCTTCTTTGTAAAACTTGTCTAGCTAGTAAAATTTATCTAGCTTTTTCTGTTTGTATGCTAAGAGCATAGAAGGAAAAGTCTTGTTAGCATTTGTCTATTTTGGGTTTAACTCATAGTTTTTAAGTTGAGAACATGTACCTGATTTTGATTATAACATGTTGCATGTTACCTCAGTTGTGCTCCACAATAAAATGTACCTAATAATTTAAGAATGTTATGAATTGAGTTACTTTATCAGAATATATTTTTTATTATTGATGAATAATAATTATTGATGAATAATGTGCAATTGGCCCTGGTTTCATGTTAGCCAAATCAGCTGATACATCACCAGAAGCAACTGCCTCAGCTTGTTCCTAAGGCTAAATAACTTTCCTCAGTTGTCAATTCAACAGCAGTTGAGGGGTCACACCACTGTAGCATCCAAAAGAAAACTTGTGTTTTTGCCATTTTTTCAGGCGATTTTTTTAAGGTTAATGAACATACTAAACCATTAAAGTCCTATGGAAACTGATTCAATTATAAAAATTATTGATATTTGAAAATTTGCTGTTAGAAAATACTCCAAGTTAACGTGTTCATTTGTTTTCAGTTATGTGTAATAAATGCACTCGGAATACTTTTTTAAACACTCATAATAAATTTATTTATTTTTTATTGATTAAGTCGATCATTTAAAACATATCGGGAAGTTCATATTAAAATTGTAGTTGAAAAATTAAGTATAGTGCCCATCTGCTCGAATAATGTTTCCAGGATAGTTTGAAGTTCAGAGATATCTTTGGCATTACTCTCGATTACTTGATTCGTGCTGCTTGGTATTTCTTGTGTTGTATTTGTGTTTGTGTTTCGGCTAGTAATTCGCGAGTAAGATAAGACTTGAATTACTGCAGAATTTCTGTTAATATTAGGATTGTTGGTTGTAGTCTCTGTCGTAACGGAGGGAATTTTGATTGAGCTATTCCTTGTAGACTTGGCATCCCCTGTAGTTTGTGGGGTGATTTTGACCGCGTAGTACGCACTTGACGTTCTTGTTAATTTGTCTTTCCATAAACATTTTTGGGTGTATGTATGTTCTACAGCGCACTTAACACACTGTGGAGTTAACTTTTGCTCGAATTTTACTGTTTTCCTCTTTCTTGCTGGTGATTTGTCAACATCGGAGCGGTTTTGCATTGATTGTAGGTTTACTAGAAATAATTATAATTTAGTTTAATTATAATTTAATCAGGCGACATAATCAGTATTAGTTTTGCAAGCTATGAGTGAAAAGGATTAAAATATGCTAATAAAGTTACATAGAAATAAAACAACTACAATTCAAAATATAACACTGCCATAAAATATATTCATAATAAATGAAATTGCATTTTGCTTTTAGGCAACTTGCGCATGAATTTCCCGACATGTGTAATAATTAAATTAATCAACCAAAATTAAAATTTGATATTTAGATAAAATTTTCAACTGTTTATTTTGAAAATAAAGTTTTTGCTTTCAATTAAATCTTTGACACAATTTTTAATATTATTTCAAACTTTGATGATTATAGGTTTAGGTAAATTAATCGACTTGTCGTAGGG